>NW_026099576.1:8101000-8163204 GCF_025091365.1 Daktulosphaira vitifoliae | reverse complement strand
TACATTAATGCTTATAACTTGATAACTATTAACTGATAATTATTTGTCCTAAAATTATCATCGACCCATCACAAAATTTTTTATGAAAATGGATAAAAATGTGTAATTTGAAAATATACATGTATCTATTTCTTTAATATTATACTGTTAAATATCGGTAGTTATTTTTAATTTAACAGGTTTGCATCGAACAATTTTTTATGTTGTGATATTTACACCACAATATAAAATACAAACAAATATCATTTATAATTGTCTTCAGTGTAATTTCATTTTTCTATTAGTTGCTGTTATTTACCTGTATGCGAATGGAAATAAATTTTATGATTACTATTAAGAAACACTTTTTAATAATGGTTGTTGGAATAATTTAAAATTTTTGATTTATAACCTTAACACATAACAATAAATATGCCACAAAAAATAAATTATACATAGTTATAAGTTTAATAATTTATTATTTGAATAATCCCTTTTTTCAAACAGTAAGATACCTAGGACTTCTATTAGACCGTCGTCTAACATGGGCCCCACACATAAAATTAAAAATGTTACAATTAAAAAATCGCTTGCGCACACTAAGCTCATTGCTATACAGAAACACACACACTAATCTTAGCATCAAATTGATAATATATAAAGCTCTTCTAAAACCAATCTGGACCTACGGGCTCCAGCTCTGGGGCAGTGCATAAAAATCAAACATACCAAAAATTCAAAGTTTTCAAAACATCTCCCCAAAAAAAATAATAAATGATCCTCCCTTTGTTTCCAATCTTACACTCCATAATGATCTAAAAATAGCAACATTACTCGATGAAGCAAAATGCTAAAAATTTCACTCAAAACTTCCTTCTCATTCTAATCCTCTAATAAAAAAACTATCTACCTTGTCCATTCCAGGTAATCCCCCTAGGCGGCTTAAGCGAAGATGGTGTCTTGACCATCTATCTTAATCTAAAATTAACTTTACTTAAAACTTAAGAACTCAAAATAGGTAGTATCACTAATGGGTGGCTTCTTCTCTCAAATAATTCATATCTAATTACTCTGTGCATATTTGCTTATTGTTCTAGTTAAAAATAGATTGTCAATTTTTTATAAAAATTAAAAATAAAAAAAATTATTTAAAAAAAATCAATAAGAAATGTGAAAAAATATATATTGCAATAAAAAAATATTGCACTTATCATAAAAATTAATATATCTTAAAATTTAGATATTAATATTTAAAAAAAATATATTATTATACAATTTTTGACAAAATATTTTCTAAAATTAATAATGGAGTAACAAATAATTAATTTATTTAAAAAAACTGATGTATACCTGTTAATTAATGTGGTTAAATAATAAATAATAAATATAATTTTCAGTTACAAAAAACAAAAAAAAATCTTACTTAGAAAAAAAATTTAATAATATCATGTAATATATGAGTCTTGAATATGAAAATTTAATTTTTTTATTATAGTTAAATTTTTTCATATGACAATAATTTAAAAGTTCTTAGGAAATGTGTTTTTTTACAAACTATAAATCACTAACGATATCCTCTAACACTTGTAATATCTGCTAAGTATTTATAAAAATATGTTTATAAAATAGATAGCCTATGCATCCATCATATAATATACAGATCCGGGAACTTTGAAGAATATGTGATTAGAAGATGTTTCACTTAGCAATATAATAGTTGGTTATACAAATTTCCTGTAAGTATCATGAAGCTGATATTGTTGTAACTGAACTATACAACATCTTCGTTGAAAAATATGAAACTCCAATTTTCAATTTTTCGACGTTTATATTAGGCCAAAATTCCAAATAGATTTACTAATTTTTTTGAATTATGGGTGAAGAAGTTTACCATCTCAATGAATAACATGAGAAACTATCAAGAAGCATTGAAATTTATGCAAAGTTGCTCTATTTTTTCCTTACAAAAAAGACGCTTTTATATTATTTATCGTTGTCCTATTTATTATTAACCTTTAAACGTATGTAGTTACATTCATGCGATATTCACTATCTAATATAATTATATTAACTCATAGAAAATTTTACTTAGAATCACTACATTAATATTGTAGTATTTTTGTATAAATTTTAGTTTATTGACAGTATAATTTTTGTTTATCATAAAAACTATATGAATGGCCAAAAAAATATGTTGATTACATAGATTTTAAATTTTAGGAAATTTACATTATTTACATCAAAATAATCATTAAATAAAAAAAAATCCCAACTGTGCAATTATACGTGTTCCAAGATTTTATCTACAATATCTACATACTAAAATTTGCAACTTGCGTGAAAATTATAGATTAAAATAAATTTAAAACAATAAAAGTTTTATTCTTATTTTTAAATGGAGGGGAAATTTGTATTTTATTTTTTATTTTCTCCCTTGATTACTTTAAATATTTAATAATATATATTACTTTATAACATATTATTTGAAATATTTAAGAGAATATAATTGCACGAGCTGACACGGCCACGGCGTTGTCACACGTTTGACACCCCGCGGTCATGTCAGCTCCCTCTCAGCCATCGCTCCACTGTAAACCGGTCCGTTACACACACGCGTTATCGTCGTGGTGTAAAGTCCAATAAATGCCTAGCGTTCAATACTCGCCGCAATAATACTTTCAGTAAGTAATACTGAAAAAGGTCAACTAGAAGATCCGGTTCAAGGACCCGTTCGCCATTTAAAAGATATTTTGAGTCAATTGAATCGAACATTCAGTATAGTTTTGGTTCTTTTGCGGTTCTCGATTCGCGATTCGGATTAGGGATGTGTCGTATAAACAAATGACATATGAATAATATGTTATCATGTTATCATTGATATTTGGTAAGCGATCGAATCGGTTCAGTGTGATTTATACTGGGAAAAATTAGGTATTTGAAGGATCCAGATCACTACGGTTCGGCGATCTGAATCATTTCGTTCACTATTTTGACCCGTTCAATGTGATCCGTTCGTTCGCGAACGACTCATCTCTAGTAAGTAATCTCCATGACACCGCACGATACCGATCGTCTACATATTACGCCTTACCAACTCGCTGTGTTTATAACATTACCGTCGGTTTTATTAAATATTAAATATATTGTTTATCTTATTTCTTATTTCGTTTAAAATAAAACCTATTTCGTTCTTTATCTGGTGTTCCACGACAACAGTCGTAACAACTGGCTCCCCGGCGGCGAATCGAATTCCGGTGTCCCGCAAATCGGGGAAATCTCAAATTTTTGTCATTTTTTTCTTAAAATTTCCATAANGTCTCCCGCAAATCGGGGAAATCTCCAAAAAAATTACAAATTTAAAATTACCAAATTTTTGTCATTTTTTTTTCTTAAAACTTCATAATTTTTTAAAATATCAACAAATCAACATAATTTTTATACTAAAACCTTAGATGTTTCCCTTTCATTTGATATCATTTTATTTGAAAAATTATCACTTAACCTGCTAACTAAGAGGGATTTAAAATAGCAACTTTTCTACAAAAACTAAATTTTTTAACTTAATTTTTGAAAATGTTCCGGAAATACTGCGTATTTTAAACATATATCAAATTAAAACTTATGTCATGTACTATAAAATTAAAAAAAAAAAATTTATCCCGACGACCTATCTTTNATAAAATTTAAAAAAAAAAATTTATCCCGACGACCTATCTTTTATGCGCAAATGGCTATCGTATTCAAAAATATGCTATTTTTGTATTAAAATTCTGGGTTTTGTATTTTATTTTATTTTAAAATATCTTATTAGGAAAATACATTGACTTTCATAATTATTATATAATTTAATTGACATAGAATAAAGTTCATAAGACATAAGAAATTAAACTTATTTAAATTGTGTTGCTTTTTTTAAGTCGATAAAGAAATTTTTAAATTTTAGTTAACTTAAATAGCCAATTTTACCAAGCAACGAAAGCAACGAACAGTTGCCGAGTCGATAACACTTGTGTCTTTCATGCTTAGGGTACGAGGTTTTTAATCTGTCTAGGACAATTAATATTTTGCATTTTTTTTAAGATAGAAAAATTTTCAAATCATTTAATATTTATCTCATTTAAATTCAATAAGTTCAATAAATGTAAAGGATCCTATCACTATAGTCTCCCCTCGTGAGAATAAATTTATATTCATGATAATATTATTTTACTATGTGGTTCTTTTTGTGGCTACGATTTATTTTGCCAACCCTCACTAGACCTACTGTTTTCAACGATACGTCAAATGATTACAATTCGTATTTATTTTAAGTTATTAATCTTAAAAATCGAAAAAATATTCCTTATTCAAATAAAAAGTAGCTTAGCCAGCTTTTCCATACAAACAATTTAAATCATTCATTTCTAATATTCTTAAAGTATTTATTGTCGAATTAGATTTGATATGATAAAAGTATTCAACTACAAAAGTAAATAATTTTACTTTGTAATTTATTAATTTTTTAACTTTATTTGTGTGTGCTACTACCTGTCTATAATATAATAAAATTTTTTGTAACATGTTGCTATATAAATCATAAATTAAAAAAAAAAATGATTTTTAGTTTTACCTGAATTTAACGATGGATTTTTACAGTTATAATCAATTGAGTAAATCTTTTTAACAACTTTGTTTTGATTGGTTCATTTAGTTAAAGTAATAGCTAGTGGTGAAACGTGAG
Organism: Daktulosphaira vitifoliae; assembly: GCF_025091365.1. Lineage (NCBI taxonomy): Eukaryota > Metazoa > Arthropoda > Insecta > Hemiptera > Phylloxeridae > Daktulosphaira > Daktulosphaira vitifoliae. The sequence goes on along the minus strand of NW_026099576.1, from coordinate 8,158,505 downwards.
TGTTTTATTTTTATACTAATGTAATATATCAATAAGAAAATGAAAAATATAATAGAAAAGTAAAAAAAAGTGAAAGTTAAAGAAATATTTATATGGCCAGTTAAAGGAATAAAATAAAGTAATATGGTGTAAATTCTGATATAAAGGCCTCAGTGCTTGTAATATACCAAAAGAAAATTAAAGGACTTATTCGTAGTTAGAATAATAAGGATAATGTAATAAATGTATGATTGAATAATACAAAATAAGATAAGATAATATATGATGGAATAACATGTGTTTAAATATGGCAAAATAAATAAGGGTGTAAAGAGTATAATGATATAAATAAATGGGGATTTAGAAATATGATTAATGGTGGTTAAATACATTAGGGTGATGGTCAAATAAATAAAACAAACACAAACGAATATGACAAAATAGTGGATTGATCTCGGGATTAAACTATATTGAATAAATGATGTTAAATATCCCTTACAAAATTGTATAAATTATCTTGATGGTTATTACGCAATAGATTGTTTATTATTTGAAAGCATAAGTTTAACTTGTACTTACCTTTTATTTTATGTAACATAACTATATTTTAAGCAATCCAATGTTTAGTTTGAATTCACACTGTATTTCACACACTGTCCACTACGCATTGTATAGTCAATATGACTTTAGAAAAAATATTTAATTTTAAATAATACGAGATCGTAACACAATATCTATGGCTGTTATTTATATTTAAAAGATTCTATACAATCTATATTTTTGTTATATATATAATTCAACAATGTACCCTTATTTGATTTTGTTGAATATTTTGGGGGATTATATTTTTTTGAGAGATCGACACCAGTAGTTTTTAAATCTTCCGCTGGCCTAGCCAAAACAAGATTCAAAAATATTTATACCTATGTAAAAAATTTATCAAGGTGGTATTGTAGGGGCCTAATGTGTCCCGGCGCTAGCTCCTTGAAAGGATGCGGCACATTAATGACCAAGACAAAAATTAAACACTAAAAATATATTCGTAAGTTTCTTTGTGTTGTCTGCCGGTACGATGTTCGTTAGAACAAAGACATTAAGCTCAATGTTAGCTACTTAACAAGAAAAGTACACAATAGATTTTTACTCTTAGTAATAATGTATCCAGTAAGTATAAAGGTGCAATACAATTAATCCAATAAAATTATTATTAAATTAATTTAAATCTGAAGTAATGGTAACCTTTAGCTCATAATAAACATTTAGCATTAAATGAATATTTAAACTTGGGTTGAGTTTATTATAATAATAAAATAATTTCAAAATGTTTGAGGTATAAGATATAATTGACATTTATTTCCATGATAAGAAATATAAAAAATTTATTATTTAATAAACAAATAAATTTAAAATAAAAGATAAACCAAAATACAATTTACATTAAATTTATTCCAAGTTCCGTTTAATTTAAAAAGAATTATTAAAAGTCCTAATTAAATATAAAAAAAAACTAAATCCCAAAGAGTAAGAATCCTGAGCAAAGTGTCGCATATTTTGTGTATTTTAAAATTACTAAAAGAGCTAATTTAAATAGGAAAAAATGGGTTTTTATAGTCAGACAAGGGTAGTGTAGATATCCATAGTTAGAAGCTTTAGATCATAATTAATTGTTAAATACATTTAAATTCATTTAATTTAGTAGAGAATCAATGTAGGCACTATATTTTTTACAATGAAAAAAATTACAAATAATCCTAAAAATCATTTCAAAGCCTTAATAAATTCCAAATACAAAAGCTTAACATATTTGCAACATTATGACCTGTCTAGTTTTGTAAAATATGTGAATGATTCTAGTAAATTTAGTAAAAAATGGATTCCGTCATGAAAACAATTCAACAATATTATAATGTTATAATTCAAGGCAATCAGTATTTATATATATAATTAATTTATCAATATTAATTTGTAATTTTACAAAAAAAATCAATACATTTTTATGTAAATTAAGAGACAATATAATTTCCAGTGAAATTAATCCAAATAAAATAAGTCAAAAATTAGTTGAATTTTTTAAATTAGATAAATTCATTATTACCTAGAACTATGATAAGTGTTCTACAAATTTCCACACACTATTGTTTTCATTAGAAAATCTTGGGGTATAAAATAACAAAATATTAATATTAATAATATCTCAATGCAGTGGCGGCTTGTAGCTTGGACGCCGGGACTATCGCATCCCCTACTAAAATTAATTAAAAGAAGATTATTGTTCTTAATTCTACATTTTTATTAAAAATGCAAATTTTTAAATAGTAAAATAGTTATAATACATTTGTCGTGTGCGAACATAAAAGTCGTTTACCTCACTATTTGCGGATGTGCACACACGAGCAGTGTTTGGACGACTTATAGCGTCGTTCGAATAATATTTTGATTATTTGATAACGTTATGATTTGTGCGTGTAGTCTACAATATTTTATTTTAAACATAACAATTAGTCGTTGAGTCATTCTCTGTTGTAGTTTTATATAGTAAGTGTTAACTCCTAATGCTTTTATAATAACTTTGGCAGTTATTAGCGTATTAAGTTTCACTTGTTGGTGAGTTAACGACTATAATTTCATTTCTTACCACACATTAGTTATTTATTTTACACACATCACCAACCAGCTGTATTTTTTTTTGTGATTTAAACGCTCCTGTTATTGTTTCTCAATTGTACGCTGTATCAGCATTACCGGTTGTGATTTTGGTTGTGTTTTTATACTTTTAAGGAGTATATTATATCGAACATCATTATGAGTCCAAATAAACCTCAAAAAGACACTACAAAAGTTACTACTCGGTCTTCTCTAACTATCCCTTCCGGGAGGTCAGTTAATGCATCGTCCAATCGAGCTGACATGAGTAATAAAACCAATATGATGTCAAATGAAGACTTGATGGTTCTGTTAAAGGACTTAAAGGATGAAGTATTATCTTCCAATAAGGCAATGTCTGAACTGCAGGCTTCGCAATACAAAGACTTCAATGCTGACTCGTTGCGGGTTTCTGATCAAATGACTGAATTGAAGAAGGAAAATACTAGGCTTAGTAAAGAAATTGATGCACTGAAAAGTAAAGTTACAAGTTTGGAAAATTCAAGCTCAGTTGATACATCACAATCTGTAGTGTCACAAGTTATCCAAGAAACATTTTCGCGTGAAAAATGTCAGCCTAATTTGATTATATACGGAGTTCCTGAATCTACGTCGACGTTTGTAACTGAGCGAATAGCTCATGACAAATTGACAATATTCTTGTTTCACTTCCAAATGCTGGTTCCCTGAACTTATAACCTGTCCACCTTGGCAAACTCCGGGCAGATTCAACCCGCCCTATAAAAATTATTTTAAGTAGTAAAGGAGATGCTTTATGCTTATTATCTGAGTTCAACTCTGCAAAGCACTCTGGTACTACATTTCCTGATAATTTTCGAATGGTTAGTGATAGAACCCCACTTCAACGTAAATTGTTGCGTTCCTGTTATATGGAGCTTGAATAAAGAACTAAAGATGGTGAATCTGGACTACGTATAAATTATGAAGATGGATTGCTAAAAGTTGTTGTCAACCATTCAAAAAACGGAAGAATACGTCAACGGCAAGCAGTTAACCATTCTTAGCAACACCTCTATGTAATGGCTCAATATCTGGATTCTATCAGAACTGCCGTGGTTTAAGGAAAAAATTATTTAACTTTAACTGTAATGTATCATCTTTAAATTGTACTTTCATTGTTTGAACTGAAACATGGTTAAACGATAACTTTTTTGATTCTAAGCTTGGTTTAATTAACTATAATATTTTTAGGTGTGATAGATTGATTGGGTTGGGTTGGGTTGGGTCATTTGTTTTAAACAATAGGAACATTATAAACATTAGTTAACACTTTGTATATTACTCTTTAGTCGGAAGAAAAAAACGAAACTAGGAGATTTAGGACCGTGTAAATAAAGACTACTAATCTAAACTTAAAATAATAACATATTATTGAAAACGTGTACATTTGATTTTATTGAATAATACACTTGCACGTCCGGCAGTAATGGTCAGACCCGTTCGGATTTTACATTGTCCACATAGGTAGATAATAGCCGCCCGATAAAGATACACATAACTAACATATCACCGATGATAAAGATTACAACAAAATTGTAATTTTATACTAATTAAAATAGAAATTACAATCGTTGAAAACGGCAATTTTTTATTTGTTTCACAATTTCAAATAAAATTGATTTAATACTATAGACGACTAAAATTATTATCTAGATACTTTTTCTAGAAAACCCAATTAATTATTGTATAAATATGAATATTAAATGCATGTTATAGGAAAATTGTTTTCAGNAAACCCAATTAATTATTGAATAAATATGGATATTAAATGCATGTGATAGGAAAATTGTTTTCAATATAATTATTGAAATGGTACCAACATTCCTAACAATTTCTATTATATATTTAAATAAAACTAATTCAATGTACTGTAAGTTAAAAACAAATGATCCTAGAACTTGTTTTTTTTAAATAATCTGCTACCAAAGTCATAGAACTTTAAAATTTTTAGAAATTTTTTTTTTTAATTTATGATAATGATCTAGAATAACTGTATCCTCCTAACTTGTACCAAATGAAAGTTAAAAAAAAATAATATTACAATTAAAAAAAATTTGTCTATAATCGGTAAATTTCAAATTATTTTAATGATATAAAAATTTTTGGGTACAATTTTTTTTCTAAGTAGCAACAGACGTATTGAGGGGCTTCAACTCCATTATGTTTAATTCCATTATCTCCAAAATTTACGATAGTGAGATAAATCACTATTTGATTTTCATGAATATACTATGCATAATCTAAACAGTACCTTTTTTTAACAGGGAATTATATTTTCATAAATATAAATAATCGAAGTAAGTTATCCATCTAAGAGTGTGTAATTGCAATTTTTTTAATAAGTGGTAACAGACGTATTTAGGGTTCAACTACAAAAATATACTCTAAAACAAAATAACCGGTAATCTTAAAGCACATTCGCCTCTAAGTAAGAGGCAAAATAGTAAAAAAACAAATATACCTAATAATAATAAATTTAAAATACCTTCTCAGCTTCGCATCGAAGCTAAAACATTTAACAAAAACAAATTTAAAACAATCTTCTGATTTGACTTTTGATTTGATTAGATACGAATAACCTGTTGAGTAAATGATCACCATTAAAATAACCTTTAACATTATTTAAAAAACTGCTGTTCTGGCCGGGGTGTGTAAAAAAATATTTTTTTAACATATATTTTAAACAAAATGATTTAAATTATGCATAATCCAAATAGTACATTTTTATTAATAAGGAGTAATAGATCCAACATCTGGAATAATCAAATTAAGTCATATGTTTAACACTTTGTCATTAAAAAATTTACCAAGATCGCTCGTTTTAATTCATATTTGTATTGCTAACTCAAACTTAAATCCAATAATTGAAATTAAAAAAGGTAAGACAATTAAATAACTTTTAAATCCTTATATATTTAAAATAATTTAAAAAAACGTTGCTTGTTAAAATGGTAAAACAAGCTTATTTTTTTTGTAATTTACTATAATATTAATAAAGTTAATAAATTTTTACAAGAAAAAGAAGTAAAAAATAATCCTAATATTCATTTCAAAGCCATTTTAAAGGGCATTTTTAATACAAATATTAAAATCTTTGTAATATTATAACCCATAATAATATTGGGTTCCCACTTAGATTGAGACACGGTGACGTGTTGGAATGGGCTGTACACTTAACTTTTACGAATAACTACAATAATATAATTAAAGTTCTAGAATTCACAGTCATTATTAAATGAATAATGTTATAATAATCATTCACAATTTTATATTTATGTGACACTTTATACAACATCAGATCGAACATTATTGATAATTGCTTACCCAGACTATTAGTTATACACTTAAGTAGATCTATAAAGTATGAGCTGGATACCCCCCAAAACGGCCCCGGCCGTTTCCTCTCCCTAGGTGGACGGCCTGTGTAAACGGCCGAGGAGATATGGTTTAAGGCATAGTCCCCCCACCCACATGATTTGGGTTTACCCTGTCCTATGTGGATGGGCGGTGTAAACGGCCGGGGGGATATGATGAACGGCATAGTCCCCTCACCCACCACATGATGTAGGTTTACCCTGTCCTAGGTGGACGGGCGGTGTAAACGGCCGGGGGATATGATGAACGGCATAGGACCCCCTTCCCATGAAAGGTTAAGAGTGGAGGACTCTCTCATGACAATAGATATCACAAGTATGGGGGGTACATAAGAAGAGGCGCTATGAAAGAATGAATAATTTTTAGAAATTACTTAATAAATTGTAAATAATAAATAATTATAAGTTAAAAATGTTTAAGTGGTGAAGGAATGAGTTAGTTTACGGGGATATGTGATCTATGATTTGTTGACCCCCTTATGAAAATATGCGATTTTTCCACATAAAAGACGGATTTGCGAAGTAAAATTAATAGTGCTGTGTCAGTTAAACGTCTTAAAAATCTTTTCTTGTGACAAGTGTGAAAAAGTGTATGTCGCCAAAAACTGTTTGATGAGACATAGAAAAATCCATGATGGTTTACGATTTAAGTGTTATTTATGTCCATCTAGTTTTTCGGACAAATGCGGACTTGTACGCCATATTCAAAAGATACACCGTAAGTATTACAATTATTATTCAGTAAAATACTAATATGAAAAGAGAAAATATATTAGTGGAGTGTTAATATAAGTGTATTATTTTAGATCTCGTAAAGTATGGTGTGGATTATAATATTGCTATAGGAAATCATGCTGATTCGAGGGCTATGTCAACGAGTGGTAATTAAAGAAATATATATTATTAGAAATTTATATGCTAAAATAAATGTATAAATATTTGTTTTTAGAAAATGTAAATGTTGCGGAGAGAATGCAGGCGGGCCCCAGTGCAATTAGTCCTAAACGTCGCCAACAATGTAACAGCGACAATACGATTAAATGTAAACGGGTAAAGATGAAACGGTTACAAGACATTACGACGAGCGGTTTTCATAAAACGGGTGAATCATTAAATAGTCAAATTTTATGGTTTTACAAAAAGAATATTGAAAACGTAGCCGGATATCAATCGTTTTTGTCGACAACAAGAGGCTATTTAGTTGAAAAATTACGCGACTGTCTTAAAGTAATGGGCTCGATAAAATTCAACTTAAAACTGGAGGCGACTTATATTGTACCAAATAATGAAACCAAGTACGAAAATCGGTCATTTAAAACGTCGGCAGCCGAGATAATTAATNAATCGGCCATTTAAAACGTCGGCAGCTGAGATAATTAATGAGGACGATATTGATCATGCTGTGGATATTTCATACACAAAATTATTAGAAGAACAGGAAAACTATGCTGGTAAAGGTAGTAATTTCTCGTTTTCTAATATAGACGGTATTTTACTGAGTGTATACAAATATCAGCCTTTAGGCGGGAGTTCTTACATTGATTTGCCGCATGACATTAAAATGAAAAAAGCTGTAATAAACCCCCAAAATATAGATCAACATTGTTTCAAATGGGCTATATTGGCAAAGAATGTGACAGGAGATAATAAGAATATTGTAGGTCACAACTATAAGTCTCTAGATAACTCTTATAATTTCTCCAGTTTATCATTCCCAACACCGATTTCAGACATAAAAATTTTCGAAAAAAATAATCCGCATACTTCAGTTAATGTTTACGGACTAAAATTGAAAGATTTACATAATAAACCCCAGTATTTAGTTTATCCGCTGAAAATGTGCGCTGAAGAACGTAAAGACCATATCGATTTGTTAATTGTGTCAAACGCCGCGGGTGACAGCCATTACACTTATATTACTGATTTTGGAAAACTGGTTCAATCACAAATAACAAAGAATACGGCAAAAAGGATATTTTGTAAACGGTGTTTCACGGGCTTTAATAATGTACCTAAAAAGTATAAACTACGTGGAGTTGAGGCGCTAGAAGAACATAAAAATATTTGTGGCGAAAACAAACCGTTTTTACCTGTAATGTCTGAAGAGGGCACTAAATTAAAGTTCGAGTCATGGGGCAAAACACAGGAACATCCATTTGCAATTTATGCAGATTTTGAAATTGAAGAGTTGTTCAAGACGAATGTTGATATTTGTAAGACACACGAAGAAACTGAAGAGCATATAAAGAAAACCTGTTGTGACTTGTGTAAGGGTGGTTTTACAGAGAAAAATCATAAAGTAGCAGACCATGATCATTCGACAGGTAAATCATAAACATAACTGNATCATTTGACAGGTAAATCATAAACATAACTATGTTAAATGTATTGTAATTAATATAAAAAGAAAAATTTATGTATATATTTATATTCGTTTCAGGTAGTTTTAGAAAAACGCTTTGTAACAGTTGCAATTTAAAATTAATAACGCCCAAGTTTGTTAACGTATATTTCCATAATCTTAGCTCGTACGACGGACACTTTTTAGTTAAAGCCCTTGGAAGAGATACTAGTAGAATAAGTGTAATACCCGCTACAGAAGAAAAATATATTTCTTTTTCAAAATTTGTTTCAAACAAATTTTCGCTAAGGTTCGTCGATACATTTCGTTTTATGGGTACTAGTTTAGCGGCTCTCGCTGAAAATTTGCGCGCCGCCGACATAAAATTATTCCAAGAAACCGCAAAAGCGTTTTCATCGGACGGTGACATTGATTTGGTGACCCGTAAAGGCGTGTACCCGTATTCATACACCTCAAGCTGGGATGTACTCGAAGAAAAACAATTGCCGTCAAAAGCCGATTTTTATAACGATCTGTCAGAAACGCATATAGACGATGCCGAATACAAACACGCACAAAACGTTTGGCAACATTTCAATTGTAAAACGCTCGGTGAGTACTCTGATCTGTTCCTGAAAACTGACGTAACAATACTTGCAGATGTTTTTACAAATTTTCGCAAGTTATGTCTACTAAAATATAAATTGGAACCGGCATATTATTTTACGAGTCCCGGTCTGTCTTTTGACGCTATGTTGCTGCATACGGGTGTTTCACTAGATCTCATGAGTGATTATGAACAGTAACTTTTTATTGAGAGAGGAATACAGGGAGGAATGACAACTTCGGTGTTGAAACATGCCACAGCCAACAATGAAAAGACGCCTCTTTATAACATCAAACAACAAAAATTTGAAATTATATATTTGGATGTCAATAATTTGTATGGTTGGAGTATGTCTCAACACATACCATGTGGTGACTTTAAGTGGTTAGACGTGGACGACGAAACAAAAATTTTAAAGACTGTGGAAGAGTTACCTGCGGATTCTCCTATAGGAATGGCCCTTGAAGTGACGGTGTCGTACCTGAAAGAGTTACATGATGTCCACAACAAAATGCCGTTTCTACCTGAACGAAAATGTCCGCCTAATTCACGGGTCAAAAAACTGTTGTCTACTTTCGATCAGAAAGAAAACTACGTTATACATTATCTAAATTTAAAACAGGCTATGGCAAACGGATTAAAAGTAGAAAAGGTAATTCATAAAATTATATTTTTAAAAATATAATAATTACATGTCATTAAATTACAGGTACATAAGGTGTTACAATTTAAGCAGTCGGCCTGGCTATCAAAATATATACAACTCAACACGGAGATAAGAGAAAAAGCCAAAAATGATTTTGAAAAATACTTTTTTAAATTAATGAACAACGCTGTTTTTGGTAAGTTTTAAAATTAAATAAAAATATATAAACATAATTTTAATACGATATTGTTTGTTAACAGGTAAAATGATGGAACGTGTACAATTTAGAACGTAAATGGAATTGGTCAATAATCCTAAACGAGCGGCTAAATTAATTAGAAAGCATAATTTCAAACATTGTATTAAATGCATTTTACCACCCCATCGAGATTTTTCAAATTTTTTTTTTTAAATCAATTTAGTTTTTCATACCGACTAAGAATATATAAAAAATTTTTGTCGGCGAAGTCTAGTTTAAAAGTTATGAGCTTTCAAAGATTTCAATAATCATATAAAAATTTTGTTATATACTGCTGTTTTTTTTTGATAATTTTCATTAATTAATTATAAAAAGTATTCTCGATGATGTAGTTACCGCGGAATAGTAAATTTAAGATGCTAAAAAAAAATTTACTTCGGGGACGCATTTCAAACCATTGCTGTATCGATATCGCTTACACACAATTTACATACAGTATCAGCTTCCATTCTAACTAAATGTACAATTTTTTGCATTATTTAAATTATAATGATGCATTTTTATATTAGACAGTTGGTAACAGAAATACATGATACCATGTTTTATATAATATCATTGTTTATGGTAATCTCAATACGACTGTAATCGTNGGTAATCTCAACACGACTGTAATCGCGGTATTCAGTTGAGATAAGCTTGTTGCGTTGATTTGTGCGTCATTGTTCCGTTTACAAGTGTTAGTCATTTAACAATTGTGGTTATTCTTTAAAATTTTAATTTTTCAATATTATATCACCATTTTAACATCAAGGTTTTATACTTGTTGGGTCACTGAGAATTTCAGTCGAATGGGTTTAAATAGGTTGGGTTTGGGCTTGACTTCTATCCTCTGGGGGTTTGGGGGCGTGAGCCCCCATCCCATGAGAGTCCCGAAGGGGCTCGAATCGGTCACCGGAGCCGGCAGGCGTAGGTGACCACAACTTATATTTAAATGGGTTTGTATAACTCAACATTATAACATTAAGATATTAGTAAGTATATTTTGATACCTCAACAACTTAACTAATATCAACAATGCCTAATGTAATAGTATTTTTTTTTGTTTACAACAAGTGTTAATTGGTGTACATAAAATACAGTAAAAACTTTTATTTTATTGAATTAACAATTCTATGTAAAACACCACATCGTGGTCTTTTTTTTTTTTTTGCTCAAATTGAATTAATTGAGTTTCTTGTTATTTTTATTTCGTATTGCGTAAATTTGATGTGCGTAGTTTTGAAAAAAAAATTTGGAAAATCCTTATTTTTAAAGATAATTTTGGTTTTAGGATTTTTAGAATGAGGATATTATGTAATAATTACGTCATTATAGTTTCACAATAGTATCATGAGAAAAAATCCTAAAAATTAACAAAAAAAAAAACAATTTTTGAGCTATTTTTAGTTTTTGACGTTTCAAATTTAAAAAGCTATAACTTTTGAACCAATTTTTTCAAACGATTTTGAAAAAAGCATTGAAAAATACACGTTAAAAAAAAAAAAATTGAAAAAACTCGATGGGGTGGTAAAATGCATTTGTTCCCAAACATTATACAACGTACAGTGAAAATTTATCGGCGTTTGTATTANCAACGTACAGTGAAAATTTATCAGCGTTTGTATTGGAAAAGAAAATTATCGATTTTTGTAAACCAGTATACGTAGGTTTCGCAATTTTAGAAATTAGTAAAACTCTCGTATACGATTTCCATTATAACGTAATGAAGAAATATTTCAAAGACCGTGCTCTACTATTATACGGTAACACAGGTAGATTAATTAATATTTTTATTGAAAAAATTAAATGATTTTATTGTTTAGATTCATTAGTGTACTTTATCGTGGGTGATGACTTTTACGCGGTGGCAAAGAAAAATCCTGATCTAATGGCTAGACTTGACACTTCAGGTTTGCCGAGCAGTCACCCGTGTTATTCAAACGCTAACAAAAAGGTGCCTGGTTTGTGGAGTGATGAAGCGCCGGGGAAATCTATATTGGAGTTTATTAGTCTAAGACCAAAATGTTATGGTTTTGACTTGGAGGGTAAAGAAAAAATTAAGGCGAAAGGGATACGTGGTCACGTTGTGAAAAATCATCTTACAGTCGAGGACCTGAAACGCTGTTTGTATGCTGAAGAGGAGCCTGCAGTAAGCGAAGCTCATGCAACAGCGGCTACATATGGCATGATGGTTGTAAACAACATTCATGAGAGAGCCGTGGACCCTTATTGCCCCGTTGTAAAGTACCCGACTTATACACCATACAGAGAAAATGTGTCAATCAGATCATTTCAACACCAAATATACACCATTAAGACTATGAAAATGACATTAAACCGTTTAGATGATAAGCGGTTTACATCAGAAGACCGTATTACTACCTACGCTTACGGTCATTATAAACTACATTACGTATACCATAATAATGCTAATAATTATTAAATATATATTAAATAGTGTTATTTTTTAGGAATGAAGACAGCATTGAAACTTAAGATTTGTAGATACATCTTATAAACTAATGTAAAAATAATAAACAGATTACAAACATTTATTAGTAAACAATATTATTATTATTATGTATAAAAATTTATTGTTGAAATTATATTAAATAAAAAAAAATATACCTTGGTTAAAATATAAATAATTGATTAATCGACTCATATAGTAATAAAAAACTATGCTTATTGAACTATGCCTGTTCATAGCTAATACATCACCCTCTTACACGTATAACGTTACATACAATAATCTATGGCACATTCCTCAATCAGTATAATAGTATTATTCATATATATGAATTTTTGGGTAAATAAACAACAAACATGTTATATGTTACTTATAAATTTTATTTTAAAAATATTATACATTATTTAATTATAGTGAAATATAACAATATTTTAAGTACTAAGAATTATTAATATACCAATGTCTTAACATAAACATTTTATAAAAACTACAATAAGTTGGATTTAAATTCATATGAAATAAACATGATGGATAAGAACTATTTGTTGTCAGTTGTGTTATACGAGGACAGCCAATATCTTCCATGTTAATGACATTTACGTGTGGCATATACTGTTGTAATATGTCTCTTTTTTGTAACCCTTTTACAAATATGTCTGTAAATTTTAACGAGTTTAAAATTCTCGGTAGTTCTTCAATTTCTACGTCTCCGTACTGAGGTTGCATTGAATGTCGGTGCTTTTTCAACCACGCGTTAACATTATGACTTTTTTCATCTATCGGAGTTGTATGTTTAAATATCCAGTGTTGTGTAGCATAAGTGTCAGTATCCACTACAGATAGTTCTTTTATAAGATACTCGTTATTCGATCCCAATATACACTCAAAATCTGCTATTGCTGTAGTCATTATTTAGTTTGTTAACTAGTACGTTGAGGATACGGATCTTGTTCTAGGGCGTTTTATTTTTTGAATTAACGTACACTGGAGTCAGTATAGGCTTCGTATTTTACAAAACCTTTAATTTTATTAATCTGTTCTTCTAGCTGACTATATCGTAACTTAAAAGTTGAATCTATTGCGTTAAAATTAGTATTTAAATTTTCAATTTTAACTTCTACTCCGTGTATTTCTTCATTTATTTGTTCAATTATTTTCCTATAATTACTAAGCGTTTCAGTAATTTTTATAATATCTGTTTCTAACTCAGCTAATTTAGACTTTAGTATGCATATTTTTTTTATTCTTTTACTTTCTAATGATGAACCAAAAACATCCATTACTGTTAACGTTTACGAGTAAACTAAAAATATTTTATTAGTTTTGCAGATTTTATGCTGCTCGGATGATTTTTTATATTTTAAAAAGTAATAACACACAGTTTAATTAAAGATAGGTAGTGGGGATATGTCACCTTAAGGTTAAATAAATATACATATTTAAATATATATTGATACTTTATTATATGGAGTAAAAAATACAATAAATAGTGCATATTATACATTTTTACATTAATATCTTACAATAATATTAAAATTATTTATTTTTCAAGTTCATTTTTATTCATCCATGAATCATGTTTTGAAGGAAAACCCATCCAACGAACCAATACTTTATCTCCTTTACGACGTACAATTTTTTCAATCAGATAATTATGCGGATACTTGGTTTTTTGTAATTCTTGTTCATAAAAACACCCTCTAATTGGATTTTTTTCAAAGTCTTCGAGAAGATAGGTTATTGGTATAGTGTTGCATACCTTTGCTACAGTAAATATTTCAAAAGACCAATTACTCAAATAGCCTTTTTCAAATACGACCTTGTTCGAACTAACCCTTACATAATCACCTCTACGAAATTTAATTTTTTGTTTCGTTTTATGTACAGTACTGTGTATAACCACTGCCGAAGGATTGTTATCGGCAAACGTAGGAGTCATCTTTATTGTTCTATGCACGCTGTTGTTGTACTCTTGCATAACTTTTTTTAATATAGATAACCAATTGTGTGATCCTTGAGCGGTAAACTCTCTATATAATTTGGTCTTGATGGTTCGAATTAATCGTTCACAAATTGACGCTTTTAATGTGCTATACGTTGAGTAATGTTTTATGTTGTATTTTTTCATAAGAGTTGAAAATTTTGAGTTATAAAATTCTTTACCCAAATCGCTCTGTACGTGAACGATATTACGTTTTGCAAGTATAGGTTCTATTGCTTTCACTATATCAGCTCCTCTTTTTGATTTTAGGGGTACTGCTCATGAATATTTTGTAAAACAATCAATTACAAACAAAATATATTTATAGCCTTTATTCTGTCTATGATATGATATAAATTCAGCTAAATCGATCTGAAATAAATCGTCACGGCTTTTAAGTACAACACTACGTCTATCGTAATGTATTCGTCTAGGTCTATGTAGTTCTTCCGCAATTTGTCTTTTAAACATTTGGTATTTTTTTAATTATGCCCGCCTCGTATAATTCTTCATAAATTGATATAATTTCATTACCATGTGCATTATTGCCTGCTGCCTGCGAAGCCAATAGTAATCTAAGACGGTCGCAGAGCTTGTCTGCGTTATTCCAATATTTATAGTTATTCGATGTATTCAATGACAACTCAAGACCTCTGCCCTCGACAAACAATTTACTTATAACTTCTTTATACTTGTAGCCATTTGTTTTCTTAATTTTTAATTTATTCGTTGTTAAGTGCGCAGAAGTATGAACTAGAATGTCTCTATAGACATCCAAGTCATTTTTACCGTATGCGTTAGGCCGTTTTGAAAATATTAACTGTATCAGACCGGGGGTTAATTGATATTTATTATTTTCTATGATCAGCCTAGCTGTTTTATAATTAAACTGAACAATTTTATCACCAAATTTTATTAAATCCCCGTGTTTTTTCGATGCATACGCTTTGTTCCCGTCATGATAAACTAGCCATGCCTCAACCGAGTCCATCATAGAAAATATTTGGTTTTCAGAATATCCACTAGAATTAGTGTCTTCAACATTATAGCTTTGATTATGCAGCTCAGTTACTATAGAATTATTTTCATCGTTTTTATAATTGTTACCATCATGGTTTTGTTTATATTTTAAATACTCGTTATGATTATCAAATTTATTAGTAAAATTTAAAATATGCGATGTTTTCTCTTTTTGAAGTGTTGTAAGCTCGTTTAAAGGTTCAATAATGGGTTTTAATGTACGTTTCATGTAAACCTCATTAGCAGCATCATCGTTTTGCAATGATTGGAATTTTCGTTTAAAATTTTGCTTGGCCTCGGCTAATTGTCTCAATATTTCGTTATTAGATTCTCCGTCCATTGTTAATCGATTACTGATAAAATCCGNATTTCGTTATTAGATTCTCCGGCCATTGTTAATCGATTACTGACAAAAATCCCGTTATTACACGACATTATATTATTGCGAAAGTATCGAAACATTTACGATACCTGCCTTCATTTCGCGGATGATCTTTACTAATTACTACAAAACTAAATTTACTATCGTTCCAACATGAATGACAAAATTCACGAAACTGGTTAAGTGTCATGTCCCCTGAACAATTATTAAAATATATATGCCGTATATTGGTTTCGTCTTGTTTGAATAAAATAAGCATATTAGCGTTATCCCGTATCAATTGTTTACCTACATAGCTAAACGATTGTGTTAAATAAAATATGTCAATGTAATTATGTCTGCCTCGAGTAAAATAGGTTCTTATAATTTCTTGAGATTCGGTTATTACATCATTGAATATAAAAACTGAATTTGGCAATGCGTCCTCGNGTCGAATATAAAAACTAAATTTGGCAATGCGTCCTCAGGGCTAATTACAGTGTCGTTTTCATGAAACATGAATATTTGCATTCCTGGTATACTTTCTATAATATCCTTAAGCATTTGATATTTTGGCTGGTCTAGAGTTTTTGAATATATGTAAATATTTTTTAATTTTATACCGTTTTCAGCGACTAGTAAAGAAAATAAAACATTAGTTTTACCACAGCCCGACGGTCCCGCAATAATCGCTCTAATAGAGTTTGGAAATAAAGTGCCGTGTCGGGGAGGTTTATTGTCATTATTTTCAGTATCTGCGTTTATCACAGGGAGTTTAACACTTTGCTGTATAAACTTCATGTTTTCCACTATAAATAGTTTATCAGGACAGTAAACTGATCAAATGATGTCACGTCACGGTCGCAACAAGTCTAA
Source organism: Daktulosphaira vitifoliae (assembly GCF_025091365.1). Classification (NCBI taxonomy): domain Eukaryota; kingdom Metazoa; phylum Arthropoda; class Insecta; order Hemiptera; family Phylloxeridae; genus Daktulosphaira; species Daktulosphaira vitifoliae. The sequence goes on along the minus strand of NW_026099576.1, from coordinate 8,141,948 downwards.
AAGTGGTGTCGGTCTATTCAATACGCTCTTAAATAAATTACCTATAGAATTACACCTCAAAGGTTATAATTACTGTGGTCCCGGCACCCGGTTAAAAGAACGTTTAGCAAGGGGCGACGTGGAGGTAAACAAACTCGACGAACTCTGCAAATCTCACGACATTTTTTACGATAAACATCATTCAACTGCAGAAAGACATAAAGCAGACGAAGTATTAGAACACGGGGCTTGGGACATTGTTAAATCAAAGGACTCTGGATTTAAAGAACGGGCTGCAGCATACCTAGTTACCAACGCCATGAAAGCAAAACGTAAAATCGGAATGGGATGTGGTTTTAAAACTATAGTTTCTGAAGCGAAAAAGGCTATTAAGAAACATAAAAAGACAGTCGGCAAAGATATTACAAAATTAATAAAAATTGCGTTGACCGCTGCACGCAAAAAAACTCGTCGTGGTAGCATTTCCCCCACACCACGTGTAATACCAGTGCCGAAATCCGGTGGAGCGCTTCCTCTTATTCCTATTTTTGCCGCTTTATCAGCGTTAGGATCTCTAACCGGCGGGGCGGGTAGTATTATACGTTCAATCATGGACGCGAGAGAAGCAAGCGATAAAAAATCTACAGTAAAACTCGGCAAAGGTTTATACCTTAAACCTTATAAGAACGGTGCCGGTTTATTTTTATCACCGCCCAAGACAAAAAACTAATATCGAATCTGCCAAAGACTGCTCTATATGACTATCAAATTATAAAATATGCAAATTTATTGAAAATACCTCATTTTAGAGGGGTCTTTAGCAGAGACACATTGCCGGTACGTCCTTTAAAAAACGAGAGTGCAGTTATTAATTTAAGCAAACAAAACGAGCCAGGTACTCATTGGACGTGCTATAGAAAAAATAACAATACAGTACATTATTTCGATAGTTACGGTGATTTGGCTCCACCGCTAGAGTTGCAGAAATATTTTAACGGGTGTTCCGTAAATTAAAACTATTTACGGTACCAGGCTGATAGATTGGTAAACTGCGGTCATTTGTGCCTAAAATTTCTAAGTCGAAAATTATGAAATCGGCTACAATAATATTGAGCGGCAATTCGTCACAATTGAGTTGTAGTTTTTACCCACCTTTGGAATTTGAAGAGGGCCCCGAAATTTGTCTTTTGAGTTTGTATACTAATAACTCAATACCTAATATTACAACTGACTGTAATAAAATCGGAGTTCAAGACTCTAAGGGTGTAACAACACAAATTACAATACCGACGGGATCATACGAATTGACGCAGTTAGAAGCCGTAATAAAAAACTGTTGGAACCATACGTTCAATCGTTTTCTTTAGAACCTGACGAAGTTACATTGAAAAGTGCTTTGACGTGTAGTAACGCCATTGATTTTACGGTAACCGATAATATTGCGCGGTTATTAGGTTTTAATGAAAAAGTTTATGGACCGAATATACGTCATGTTTCAACAAACATTGTTGATATTTTACAAGTTAATACTATATATGTCGAGTGTAATATAGCGACTGGTTCATATGATAATGGACAATCAAGCAAAGCGATCCATACATTTTTTCCTTCTGACCCAGCAGGATACAAAATTATAGAAGTACCTAAATCGTTAGTTTATTATCCGCTAAACACAACCACCGTATACAACGCTGAAGTTACATTACGGTCTCAATCTGGTAAAATAGTTGATTTGAGAGGGGAAACTTTAACTCTCCGCCTTCACATTCGTACATAGAACCATGGCTCTTAAGTTTAATAATAATATATATTCAAGTGTTCGTCGGCCAATACGTAGTTCACAGTCACCCAGAACAGAGTCAACATCATATTTACCTAAAAAGAAATCCGCGAGAAAATCGCCGCTAAAAGAAAAAACGAATAAGTCTATTAGCAAACGTAATTTATCGTTTTTAAAATCGTTAAACGTTCTTTGAAATTATGGACGATTTATGTTTAGATGTGACGGAAAGTTATGTCGATCAGTGTAAAATAATTAGTCAACGAATAAGAAAACACAAAGGACCAACATCAATTATGGACACTTATATTTGTATATGCAAGGAATACAACTGTGGTTTTTTATGACATCGATATTAGCAGGTACAAGCATTGTTATTATCAATGGTAGTAAGACACATTGTTGTGAGTTTATAAATACATTAACTGACAATACAGAATGTATATCTATTGATAATAAACAATCCATGACTGTGATAGCAATATCATAAAAAAACCAATTAGCTACCTGTAATTTTAATCCCTAGTGTATTATACCTATATATTAACTCAAAAAATTGAAACTTTAAATGTTTATATCTAATAAACGAATAAAGTTATATTAAAAATTCAAATGACATTTGTTATTAAATTAAAAACTCAAACATTTTATTAAATTCAAAATATGTGTTACCATTTAAAAAAACAAAGTTGACACCCTTACCAGGCATAAGGGATGAACTTAAAAAGTATTACATAGTTAATAATTCAAGAATAATGTGTAACTAAAGATAAGAATAAAAAAAAAATTTTAAATTATTATTATTCTGTAAGTAATTGAGTGGGTTATGATAAAAAAATCACCCTGTATAGTTTAAATCAATTGATTGTCAACTTATAACTTTAATTAATGTACAAATAATAATCATGAAAAAAAAAAACTGTAGGCCAATGTCCATAAGTTGTCAAAGCCTTTTCATAATAAAAAAAAAAAAAAATTAGTCAACAGGTACAATCATTTTTGCCGTATAGCTCTACTGCGCTAGGTAAAAATGATGAAATACGATTTGAAATTCGCAACATGGATAGTTACACTTTACTAAGTGCCAGTTATATGTACTTGGAAGGTGAAGTGAAAAAACCTGATGATATGAAGTCCAGTCCTAGATTTATTAACAACGGACTCGCATATTTATTTTCTGAAATACGTTATGAAATAAACGGTACTCAAATACAAAAAGTACACAACCCAGGCATTACATCTACTTTGAAAGGCTATTGCTCATATAGCCCCGCTGATATTAACGAACTACACACTGCGGCATGGGACATTACTACTGAAGACAATAAAGACTTTTTCGACTGTACATATTTTTCTGGGATTATACCGCTATCGCATATACTAGGGTTTGCCGAAGATTATAAAAAAATACTCTTAAACTGTACCCAATCATTAATATATACGAGGAGTTCATCAGACATTAACGTAATCAAATTGTTCAATGTGAAAGAGTCCTCTGAAAAACTTAAATGCAGCACGGGAACTTCTGATGATAATGAGGTTGTCAAGCTATTAGATACGAGTACCGCAGCAAAAGAAAAACTGTCTACAGTATCAATTAAACTAACAAAAGTTGTATGGAATATGCCAATCGTCAAAGTGACCGAAAAGGAACAATTAAAATTACTTAGAGTTTTAGATAGTAAAAAGCCTATACAATGCGCCCATAGAAATTGGGAACTGTGTGAATATCCGTTTGTACCACAAAACAAATCGTTTTCGTGGACCGTTAAAACATGTAATAATTTTCAAAAGCCCCGTTATGTTATAGTAGGGTTTCAAACAGACCGTAAAAATAGTGAAAGTAAATCAATGTCTGAATTCGATCACTGTAATTTAACAAATCTTAAAGTCCATTTAAATTCAGAAGTTTACCCGTACATCGATTTAAGATGTAATTTTGACTGTAAGCTATTTAGTATTTTATTTTCCTACTATGTTAATTTTCAAAAGAGTTATTATGATAGACCTTGGTGTTCGCCTTTAGTAAATAAAAAACAATTTCTTAATTTAATACCTATTGCCGTAATCGACATGTCAAAGCAGAACGATACAATTACAGTCTCGTCTTTTGACCTACGTATTGAAATTGAAGCATCAGCCGCGTTCCCTGGTAATACAACTGCATATGCTCTAGTAATTTCAGACAATGTATTTACATATACACCTTTTGACGGAACTGTCCGTATATTTTAACATTTTTTACACGTTTATGTAAACATTTATTATTAACCTTGTAATTATTATTATTATTATGAAATAAATATATTATATACAAATAACAACAATTTGTTTTTCATTTTAGATTATAAGTTTATTATTTGAAACTAGTACAATATATAAAATTATTGTTTATAAATCATTAATATAAGTTAATTTTCTGACGTGATTGGGTTTCAGCCATTGTGAAGCCCATGGACTATAACTATTTTCTCGGGTAAACACTGTTGTATCGAAAAATGCAGGACCGTCATTTTCGTCATACATTTCTGCTTTTTCCTAAAACAAATTATAAATTTAATAACAATAAAGGTTATGACAATCTATATTAATTAAACTCACATTAATTTGAAGCGTGCCCTCGGACCATGACTTGATCCAACGAACAAATATTACATTGTATGCTAAATTTTTCAGCTCACTTATGTAATTACTGTCGCCTTTAGGAATAGTATCGCATATTTCAATGTCGTTCAAACTTCTTATAAAATTAACCATTTCATCATTGTTTGATTGTTGAATTTTAGGGCCAAACCATTTACTGTCGACGTATTGTATAATGCGGTCTATTTGACGGCTTAATAGTAAACGTGTTTTTAATTTTCTTGATATTGCACTGTTAATAGTACACTCCATTTGTTTAAGTATCTGAATGTTTTCTTTATTTAATAAAACACGGCATCCTTCGGTCGTCGCGGATTCTAATACTAAATGTACTGAATCACGATACAATACTTTGGTTATATTAAAATCGACATTTTGGTATAACATAATGTTCTCTCCTTTTACCGGAGGTGATTGTAGAAATAATGATATTTCATCCATCATGCCGTAAATAATATTTAAATAGTCCGCTGACATACTAATATATCGTGAAGGAGTAATAATGCATACCGTAACGTTGAAGTCATCATTTGAATTCAGGCCCACTTGCAAAAATTTTCTGTCGCTGAACGCAATAGTGTAACTGCTAGAGTCAATCATCTCGGCTGGCGGTGTTGGTGCGATATAAATGTAGCGCTATTTTCTTACAGGTTCGGCAGCCATATTATTCATAGAATTGAGTCTTCTTCTTAGAGCTGATGGTTATTGATGACACTGTGACTTTATCAACGATTTCACGCTCATTTATGCAGAAAAAACACATCTTTTCATAGGGGGGTCAGCAAATCACAGATCACATATCCCCGTAAACTAACCCATTCCTTCACCACTTAAACATTTTTAACTTATAATTACTTATTAATTACAATTTATTAAGTTATTTCTAAAAATTATTCATTCTTTCATACCACCCCTTCTTATGTACCCCCCATACTTGTGATATCTATTGTCATGAGAGAGTCCTCCACTCNACCGCCCGTCCACCTATGGCAGGGTAAACCTACATCATGTGGTGGGTGAGGGGACTTTGCCGTTCATCATATCCCCCCGACCGTTTACACCGCCCGTCCACCTAGGACAGGGTAAACCCAAATCATGTGGGTGGGGGGACTATGCCTTAAACCATATCTCCTCGGCCGTCCACCTAGGGAGAGGAAACGGCCGGGGCCGTTTTGGGGGGTATCCAGCTCATACTTTATAGATCTACTCACTTACTAATTAACTAACTAAATCGTACTAACTTTAATACTATAGTAATACGGGTTGGGTTAATTATTTATAAATTATTGTTGTTTTCAAATTAAAATTTAATACTGATCATTATATGTGTTTATATTCTATTTCAATATATTACTTAATGAATATTTACAATATTAAAAATTAAAAAAAAATTAGGGTGCCGAAAAATCCTCATCGAGGTCGCAAAAGATGTGAAACAATAATTTTTGTTGAACAGTACCAGTTTCGAGACTGCAGTCGAAGAACGCGAAATTTAAAGCGCAGAAAACGGAAAATTCTTCCAGGTGACTCATATTTTGAGGGGTTTACGAAAATAGGATGTAGAGGGAGTTAGAGAGAGACAAATTATTTTTTATTTATAGATTAATCAAGGGAAACTCAAAAACTATAAACGATAGCCCATTGAAATGTGTTATAAAAATTATGAACAGTCTAATCGAAAAAGAAAATTCATCAAAATGTATGGTTGTAGTGATGTCTAAAGTAAGATATACAATAAACGCATGTAACTATTTTAATTTAACCTTGGCTAATATATCAATAACAATTAAATTGTATAGATATTTTTATTATTAATACCTTAAATAAACAAATATTTATTTAAACTAAATCATAAAATAATTTTTTAAATCCTTAAAAATATATTATTTTATGTAAACACAAAACTTAAAAAGATATTTTAAATAATATAATTATACAAATTTGTATTAGTTATACATTGTATATTATTTGTACAATAATTATGTCAAGCAAGATTCCATACTGTTGTGCATTCTTAAACTGTGAAGTTTGTATTAATAATATATTAACATTAATTAATCCCAGCATAAATTAAATCATTAACCTTAGTCTGTTTATTTATTACAGTAAATTTAATTAAATTTTTTATTCATCTCTAAACTGTTAATTATGTATTGTTAAATAGCTATAGTTAAAAAGAACGATCAATGTTAGATATCAAATTTACTATTAAATTTAATAATTTTCTAGAAATTCAATATTAATGAAAATAAATATTGTAATTTATGGTTTTTAGTTTGCAAAATACAAACGCCGTGTAAGACGACCATATCCACTTGGAGATCATGATCCTAATTCACAGGACAGTGGTTCTCTTACTGCTTATTCAGATGATTCTAGATCAGTGTCAACATTATCTGAGAGCAATACATCATATACAGATGTTTCAGATGATGAATTCTTGGACATTGCTGTATCCCCAACAGGATCGGTAATTATTTTACCTTTTAAAAAGGTTAACAGTTTTTTTCCTAATTTTATTTTATTTCTAGTCTTCAGATTCACTTCTACTTGGATTCAGTACATTAACAGAAGGACATATTATTAGCCAGTCATCAATTATTGTTAAAAGAAAAACTACAAAATATTCTTCAGATACTCCTCGCAAGACTGTAATTATTATAAAACAATTTATTATTTCAATAATCATAGATTTAATACATGTATAACTTATAGGATTTATTGTTTGGTAGTATTCAAAATAATGAAGCAGTTGTGAGAAAAAGAAAGTTGACACGTGATTCAGAATCAAATCCTGAAATTAATGTATCAGTAAAGAAAACTAGGCCTAGTACGAAATCTAAACCGGCCGAGATAAGTTAAGGTAAGAGGCTTTGAGCCGATTCAGTTTAATTTCTAATTACAGTAGAACCTCATTAATCCGAACCAATAAGGGATCTAGGTTGTCTAATTTAATGAAAANCCGAACCAATAAGGGCTCTAGGTTGTCTGATTTAATGAAAGTCCGGATTAAACAAAATAACCAAAAAACATGTTCGTATTATAGATTTAAGAATATTATATTATACTAATTACTATGTATGATATACAATATATATGTATTGCAACATGATATTAGTTTATGATAACTTTAATGACGGTAGATAAGAATATATGTACTTATGGAAAATTCGAGGAACTTGTTTTATGTTTATTTTAGTCTACGGCATAAACTGCGTATTTTTCGTAATACTAGATAGCTGTCCGGATTAAGCGAAGTCTGGATTAATGAGGTTCTACTGTATATTAGATTTTAGTTTTAACTTGGAACGGTGAAGTCTCCCTTACAAATTTTTACTGTTCATATAGTTATTTGAACGAATTTCACTGATGACAGCAGTGAATTTTTACCTGGGTTAATAACAGTTACGTGTTAGCCGANGTTATTCACAGTTACGTGTTAGCGGGATTAGATTTGACTTGGTCTCTGGAAAATTTTTTATAAAAATAAAGTTAGAGTAGTTTATCTAATACAGTCCGCTGTAACTATTGTCGTTGAAAAGTGTTGGTTACAGTTTATTATAAAGACCTTATTGATATCGACAGAAAGTTAATTTCCGGCCGATTGTTACAGTTTGTTGGTAGATAAAAATAGTATATTTACGTCTAACCTTGTCAAAGCGGTCGATTCCCAGGTAACCGTTATTATTATTTTTTTCTAGGTCAATTAATTTGCCAAAAATTATGTATTTGAGATTTCAAATAATTCTGTCTTTTGTAAGTTAAAATAATCTCATAAATTACCATAATTATACCATATTTTTATACACCATTTTTTTTTTAATGGTAGAACAAATTTAACATGATTTATAACAATATAAAAATTTATATTTACGAAAATTATCAAAATTACAATCGTTCAAAACGGCAGTTTTTTTATTTGTTTAGCAATTTTAAATGTCTATTACTATCTGAAGAGTACATTGTTGTAATAATAGTATTAACGTGACAAAAATTATGTTATCATATTATTACTTATATTATTTGTGTATTTAAAGAAAATATTGTAAACTTTGATCATAATTAAATTATATGTCAATAAAAATATCTGGAAACACTAATGATGTTGATCCCTAATTGAATTAAAACAAAAGTATAAAAGACGGGTTAACGAGGCATAAACAACTCACTTGCATTTAGAATCTCTGAATGTCAGTTAGTTCATCAACATCATCAGTGTGAAAAGATACATAAAAAAAATAAGAAAAAAGGAAAGAATATTTATTCAAAGGTAAGCAAAAATGCTGAATATAAAATTTTAATATAAATAATAAAGTAAATAAGTACTTTTGGTAAAACTGAATCTATATAGAGCAGATTTCGTTTGAGCTGTTATTTTACGGTTGGCGATTGCTCTCGATTCAAGGCAAAAAAATTAAGCTAAGTACTTATGATAGAGTAGAATCCATATAGAGCAGATTTCGTTTGAGCTGTTATTTTACGGTTGGCGATTGCTCTGGATTTTTAGTAAAATTAATATATATATGAATAGTAATATTCCTTTTTCTTTGAAATTACATTAATAAAAAAAAGAAAACCCTCGGAGCACTGACCCCAATATAAAAAGTAACTCAAAAAAAAAATAATTATAAGGAATTAAGTTTAAGACCAAAAGAGTCTCAATTGTTTCAAAATCTGCTCAAGCAACGCATTCATACATAATATTATATATTATATAATATTATTGTTCCTTTAATCTAATTATTTTATTTAAATNGTATGAAAATAAAAAGAATAAGTTTCGAAGTAAAATTTTTTGATGAAGAATATAAAATTAAAAAAGTAAAAATAATAAAAATAAAATTTGTAAGAAAACCATTTGAAATTAAAAAAGTAGATATTTCTATAGACCTATTTAAATCAAAAAATTAATAAATATTTGAGTTGTAGAGGTAAAACATAAAAACCATAAAGTAAAAGATTTTCTTTTTATAAAAATTTATTATTTAAAATATTGAAAAACGTAAAAGATATAGTAAAATCTATAAAATTATAGTATATATTTAAACATATTATTTGAAATATAAATGTCAGAGGAAACAGAAAATATTTCCATATAAAATGTACCAGAGGAACATAAGAAAACTTTAGATTGGATTAATAATCTAAAAAAGCATGAATTAATAAAAGAACTCGAAGAGAAAAATTTAATCACTACTGGTGTAGTATAAGACCTAAAAATAAGATTATTGTGGTTTTATATATCTCAATATAAAAATACAAACAAACCTTTAAATAATACAATTAATAACTTTAGCATGGAGAGCAAAAAACTATTTTTTAAACCGAGTATTTTTTCAGGTGGGATAAATGAAAGAGTAGATTCATTTTTAAAAAAATTTAATAGAGCAGCCGCTATTAATAATTGGTCAGATAGTGATAAACCTCAATATTTAGTAGCTTTTTTACAAGGTTCTGCTTTAACCTTTTATGATAATATTGAATCAAAAAATTTACCATGGCATGAATTAGAAAAAAAATTTAGAGAAGAATTTCAACCAATTGCTCAAAATTATATGTTACGTATTTTATTAGAGAAAAGAAAGCAATTAGATGATGAACAGACAGTTGCATATATTAATGATATGGAGGCTCTATGTAAGAGAATTGACTGCAATATGTCAGAAGAAGAGTTAGTGAGAAACGTTATTAAAGATTTAAAACCAAGTATTGCTAGATATGTTAGTATTCTTGATAATTGTAACTTAACTGAATTAAAAAGAAATATTCATAAGTATGAAATAATCCATCAAATAACAATCGATTTCAAAATAATTCTAGTTTTAATAGAGACAATGTTAATTTAAACAAACATAATTTTTATAATGATTCATCAAATTTAAATCGTTATCAAATAAATTCTCAACAAAAAAATAATTTTAGCCAAAATAGACAGGACATTAACTATCGCAAAAATTTTCAACCTAATTATAATGAAAAAGGTTATAATAATAATGTCATGAAATGTAACATATGTACTAAAACAAATCATACTTCAAAAGATTGTTTCTTTAAAAACAATAAAGTCATATGTCAGTTATGCAATTCTATAGGACATACAGCTCCCTATTGTAAGAAATATTCAAAAAACTTGAATTGAGGTTAAACAAAAAGGCTGAAAATATTTGTTCACCTATAAATTCAGCAAAAAATCAAAATATACTACATATTAATAATATAATTGATGATACTAATCATGCTTTACATTTTTATGCTTATTTCAATAACACAAAAATCCCAATAAATATTGACACAGGATCAAACATTAGTTGTATAACAAATAAGTTACTACCCAAAGATCAAATTATCCATAAAAATAACATTAAAATAGGTGGTCCAGATAACACACCGTTAACAATCTTGGGAACAACAACAATTAATATATTAATAAATCACGTTAATTTTGCTATTAATGTTTTTGTTGTCTTAAATTTAAATTGTTCAATAATTATTGGTAATGATTTTTTAGATAAAAACAATGGGATCATTAATTTTGATAAAAACTTTTTAATTATAAATAAAAATCAATTAATGCCTGTTTATCATAATAAAGAATTTAATATCAATAACATAAATTTACACTTTATTGAAAAAGTAATAGATTTATTTACTGTTGATGATTATTATTCATTTGCACATTGCATTTCTACCGATCTAAAAATGAATAAGGGTATAGCTTTAGATATTTGCAATAGATATGGTAATATGGCTCCTACATTATGTAAACTTAAACCCAAAATAGGAGATGCTATTCCAATTTGTTTAAATGGTAGAGTAATTTATTATTTAATAACAAAAAACTATTACTTTGAAAAACCAAAATATATAAATATTTAAAAAGCATTAAACAATTTAAGAATTCAAATGAATAAACACAATGATACTGATGTTGCAATGCCTAAAATAGAATCAGGTTTTGACAAAAAAGAGTGGACCATAATAAAACAAATTATCTTTTCAACATTTTTGAATACAAATATTAATATTATAATATGTCATAAAAATGAAAAACACATTACTAATAATTGGAAAACTCAGGAACATAAATCATTAATTAATATAACAAAAGATTTTTATTCAAAACATTTATCTAATCAAAATACAATTAATGAAAAGACTATTGATAATAACTTAAAAATTTATGAAAAATATAAAAAAGGGGAAAATATATATAGTCCAAATAATTGTGGAATCTACGCAATTTGTAATGCATTAAATGATAATAAAGATAAAAAAATAACTTCAATAATGGAAATTTTAGAAATTTTAAATCTTTCTGAGTTGCCTAATTATTGGTTTAGTGATGATGAATTAGCAGCTATTGCAAATCATTACAATCACGATACTTACATTTTTGACTGTACAAATAAAACTGGAATCATTTATGGTTTGGGTAATCGTCCTCCAATAGTTTTATATAATGTAGAAAATAATACACATTGGATTCCAGGTACATTAACAGATAAAAAATCCAAAGATATTCCAATAAAAACTATAACTTTTACAGAATTTAAATCAATAGACAACTTAAAAAAATCTATTTTTAAACACATAAACAAAAAAGAGTTCAATAAAATTGCCAATAATATTGACATTAATAATTTAAACATTAATGAAAACAATTTGTCAATAAAAACAAAAGATAATGAAAATCTTAATAACACAATTTTAAACACTTTTACACATACACATGAAAATAAGCCAACCATTGTAGATATGAAAGGCACCACAACTAATATGTTATTTTATTTAATTAGTTCTGAACACAAAAAAGTCTCTAAAATAATAACACCATATAATAATTTACAGTTTAATCATATTGTTGAAATTAAAACAGCAGATGAAGAAAATGTAATTGAGAATTTTATTTTTCCAAATTTAAATAAATCTATAAGTATAACACAGAAAGTAGAGTTAAACAAACAAATAGATGAATATACAACATCAAATAGATTTAATTTTATAACACCAGCATTAATTAAAATCAAAAAACTTTTTTCAAATTCTTTAGTTGTTTCAGATAAAAATTCAAATAAAAAAATTGAAAAAAATCAGATGTCAATTAAAAGTAAAATAAATCTATCAAAGGCAATAGAAAATTTTCAAAATTTTAACCTTATCTATTTCAATTACAAGTTTTTACAGGAATATGTGAAACCATCAAATCGTTTTAAATTAGATTCAACTTATTTTTATAACATTCATAATACTGTTAAAATAATTCGAGAATTTAAAACTATAAGTTTTCAAAATATATATAATAAAACGCTTTCATTTTTATTAGGTAAATCTATACTTTATAATTATAACTTAAATTCTTATATAAAAAATATTCCAAAATTTTTTCTTAATTATAGAAGAAACATTTAATATTCTAAAAGTATATTTCATAATTCTTTAAATAAACATTATTGGTCTTTTGAAAACTACAAACATTCTTTTGTTAAATACATCATGAAAATGAATTGCATTAAGCATGTCATTTTTATTTTTGACCCTGGTGGTTAATATTTAATATAATTATTATCATCACTTAAAAAAGGTTTAACATTGTATTACTTATACAATCAGTAATTGTAATTTTATAATTGGTTAATACAACAAATAATTTTTTTTAAAAACAACATAACAATTGTAAAGCAAGTTTCAATAATTTCAAATCATTAAAAAATACAAAAGATCGATACGAATTAAGAAAATGCAATTCATACTAGTAATGGTAATTAAAATAATTAGTTTGGCAATGATGAATCAGCTTCACCAGATTAAGACTTCGGAATTCAAATTATCAGTAAAAACTAAGGAACCAAGTGCTCATATAATATCAGTACTTACGAAGAAAAACAAAAAAAAAGAAATCTATTAGTGTTTGCAAAAAATTTTTTTTGATTTTGACATTTATGATTTCAAAAGAAACATACAACTACACCAACTAAAAATTTGAAGTCCAAAAATAAAGAAAAATCATAGATTTCCAATTTGAATAGCACTTCTATAATTATCATGTACAGAACAATACCTTATAATTACAAANTTATCATGTACAGAACCAAAGAGCAATACCTTATAATTACAAGAGCAAAAATTCTAGAAGAACAAAAAACGTCTGAACTTATTATTTTTTATGACTATTACTACGTATGGAGAGAACAGGACAATGATTTTTCAGACAACATTACACTTTTTTTTTCACAATGTTTTGAATTAGTCCTATCACATTATTTTTACATACATTTAAAAAAAATGTAAACAAAAATTTTATATTGTCTTATCTTTTAATATTATATTTGGCACCATATATACTTATATACTATCATACTGTTATTTTTTTATGTATTCTATAATTTTTTAAATTTTAAATGCATTGGCTCATACTATTAACTTTTAACTATAATATTATCTACTAATATTTAATATTCACATTACTAATTTTTAATCATTATATAACATAAATACTAAATTTATTAATCAACTTTCAGTATACAATTATTCTTATTATATTTAATCAATTTTTTGCCTATGTTAAACGATAGTTGTGAGGGCACAACACTTAAAAAAATTAGGGTAGATGTTGTAATAATAGTATTAACGTGACAAAAATTATGTTATCATATTATTACTTATATTATTTGTGTATTTAAAGAAAATATTGTAAACTTTGATCATAATTAAATTATATGTCAATAAAAATATCTGGAAACACTAATGATGTTGATCCCTAATTGAATTAAAACAAAAGTATAAAAGACGGGTTAACGAGGCATAAACAACTCACTTGCATTTAGAATCTCTGAATGTCAGTTAGTTCATCAACATCATCAGTGTGAAAAGATACATAAAAAAAATAAGAAAAAAGGAAAGAATATTTATTCAAAGGTAAGCAAAAATGCTGAATATAAAATTTTAATATAAATAATAAAGTAAATAAGTACTTTTGGTAAAACTGAATCTATATAGAGCAGATTTCGTTTGAGCTGTTATTTTACGGTTGGCGATTGCTCTCGATTCAAGGCAAAAAAATTAAGCTAAGTACTTATGATAGAGTAGAATCCATATAGAGCAGATTTCGTTTGAGCTGTTATTTTACGGTTGGCGATTGCTCTGGATTTTTAGTAAAATTAATATATATATGAATAGTAATATTCCTTTTTCTTTGAAATTACATTAATAAAAAAAAGAAAACCCTCGGAGCACTGACCCCGATATAAAAAGTAACTCAAAAAAAAAATAATTATAAGGAATTAAGTTTAAGACCAAAAGAGTCTCAATTGTTTCAAAATCTGCTCAAGCAACGCATTCATACATAATATTATATATTATATAATATTATTGTTCCTTTAATCTAATTATTTTATTTAAATTCCTTCATTCTCTTTTTTTTGAGTTACAACAACATGGATAAATTCGAAATTATAATTGACACGACTTACGTCACAATAATGTAGTCGACACTGATATAGATGGTACAGAGGCATGGGTCGTTTATTACTGAAGAACACCAAAAGATTATTAAAAAAAAGAAATCTAAATGTCAAACCCAATTAATAATAATGTTCGCATATAATCGTGGCACTTTCGCTGTTGTCAGAAATGTGGTGTCCGACATGGTCCTCAGACGTCAATAGTAACAGCGTTGATGGCGACGGTGCGGTATCGGTTCATCTTGTCAGGTTGCGCAACACGTCCAGAGCCAGTGGCGTAAATCATCGACGACTTGAAGCAGACTCGACCAATATTTGCAAAGGGACGTCGTGGGGCGAGCGACACTTGCTGGACTTTGTACTGTAACGTGTGGCAGACTGTGTTAGTCAGTCCAATTACCATGTACACGTAGTAGAGCAATCGCTGACTAATGCGACACAGATCGTAGGGCTCTGTGTATCTAACGTATTATAATAATATAGATGATTAACTTTCTCTCGATATACTATTATTGGAAATCCAATTAATTACCGAGGAACTTAATAGAAGTTCTGTGTAAAATAAATTTTAAAACCAGTAGCGAAAACTAATTTTTTTTTAGGGACTAATATTGTCAACATCAGCAGATATTAAAATTGATCAAGTTATCAATTATTTGTCATCCAAAAATTTATCACATGCACAAAATGCACTCCATAATTGCATTGCTAATTTAAGCATAAATGGTTTTGAACAAATGAATTATGGTAAGACGTTGAAATAACTTTGACATCCTTATATAATTAAAATAATTCATTAAATGCTGATCATTACATTTGTAAAAGAAGTATAATTTTTTTTTAATTTACTATAATATCAATTGAGCTACTACATTTTTACAAAAAAAAAATTATTAATAATCCTAAAAATCATTTTAAAACCTTAAGAAAATCCTAATACAAATACAAAATAAAATCTTAACCAAAATAAAAATGAATGAGAAAAAAGTCTATCTAATTAGCAACACTTTTGATTTTATATAATTATTTGTATTTTAACGTTGCAACTATTTATTTTAAATAGTATTAATTTTTGAATGAGTTATTCAGATGTATAATTAATTTATCGTTATTAATTTGTATTTTACAGAAGAATTCAATCAATTTTTAAGTAGACTGGGAGATGATATAATTTCTCGTGAAATTCAGCCAAAAGAAATGAGTCAAAAAATAATTGAATTTTTAAAATTCGATAAATCTATTATTACAGAAAAGTTTGAAGATTGTTGTATAATTTTCCACTCAAGTTTGTTTGCAGTAGAATATCCCGAGGTACAAAATAACGAAATGCTGATATTAATAATATCTCAATGCTTATTAGATTATTCTAACAATTCAATAAAAAATAATTTACATTTTAGAAATGCGAATTGACAAGAATTTAAATGTATTCTTAATACTATTTTCCACTGTTATAATTCAAATAACAAAAAATGATTAAGTTAGAAGTTCGGCTTTTATACGGTGAGAACATCAGGTTGTGGTTCTATGGGAGTCATATGGTTCGAGGGTTTAGAACGACAAAGACAAGTAGATATAAAAATAATAAACGCAGTACATTAGAAATCGAGGTGTAATAAACTTTTGTCTTTCTAATGTCCTAACTAAGAGGCAACGAGACGGCGGAGCCAGTTCACGAATACCATATAACGTTCTAATGTATAATATTTTAACCAACCAGTCAAAATTAACACTTAAAGATATTGATTTAATAAATGATTTATTGCTTTGTCATCCTTTACTCAAACTTCTGAACTCCAAATAATTGGGATAACATAAATTTACTTGCTTCTTTTTCTGTTTTGCAAATTGCTGTGAGATAAATATTTCAATATGTTTATATAGTTAGAGATATTGGATTTGCATTTCGTCACAAGATAAATAATTAAAACAAATTCTTTTCGTATATAAATCACACGCGTAAAAAAGGTAGCCGACAACGACACAGATTTGTGGCTGACAATTGTTCATTTAGTATATACTGACACGGCCCAGCGTCGCTTCGTTATACGCGATGCCCCGCGACTCGTGCCACCTTTATCAGCCGTCGCCCTACTATGAGTATTTGACTGACCAACACCGCGTGCCATACGCCACGGTGCAAAGTTCAGCAAGTGCTGCACGGCCGACGACGACCCGCCGCAAATGATACGAGAGTCTTCTTCCCGTTGTCAGCGTGACAACGTCGAGGATGTTCGCCGCGGCTCCGGACAAGACAAACCGATCCGCACCCGCGCACCGTCGCCATCAACGCTGCTAACGTTTTGACGCCCGAGGGCCATGTCGGACACCGAGTCGTAAGTGCCGCGATATTAAGCGAAGATTATTATTACTGTATTCGTCTTTTCGGTTTATTTGTCTTTCTTTAAAGTTAACCCGTTGTTGCTCATTAATAAACGGCCCACGGGTCTCTACCCTCAAAACCAGCGTCGACTACATTTTTGCGACGTAAGTCGCATCAATACGATAAAATCGAATGCCGCTCTGAAAGGATTTTTGTGCTCTATATAGTGTAATACGGTACCCCCCCCCCCAATCCAGGGATATTGTTGTCAGCGTTTTTAGCGAATGTCAATTTATTTTACAGATTAAATGTTACATAATTAATACAATTTGATAGTATTGTTAACAATGGTTAAATTATAGTATTGAACAGTGTGATTATTATGACAACTAATTTTATTTAATTAGTATTAATATAAAGTACAGATTGTAATATTTTTACCGATAATTATCAATTACAATATAAAGCGATATACGTGTATGCCAAGCAATTGGACATATACGACACCACCCTCCGGTCCAACTTTGCTCGCGGTGACTTGCCGGTTTGGTATCGCAGGCGCCGACTTATGAGCGAGCAGCAAGCCCATCTCGAATTTCGTCCATGTGATATACATCTAGTTAGCAACTGTACAATCTTGCTCCCCCCGCATAGAATTTGAATATTAACAGGCTTCCTCGTCTTATAACTAAACGTTAATTAAACTATGATATAAATATTTACATAATACAAGTTTTTTTAATATGTCTTTTTAATTATAAAAACATCTTTATTTTAAGATAACGGGCGATTTGAAAACATATAAAAAACGATTAAATTTGCGTTTTTATCGAGCATATAAAATTCTGTGAGCTTGCATAAAAATGTATTCTCTTGATGGACATGATACGTCAGAAATGAGTAATTGACCTTATACACTGTTATTATACAATAAAAATAAATGGGTTAATAGTTTTGCAATGCTTTAGATGTGCACGAAGGAGATTTAAACGAAGACGACCAAAACGAAGTACGAAAATGTATAGTCGGAGATATAATTAAAATTATTTCTGGTAAAATTCCTTTAGATGGAGTTTTTTGAATCTGACGAAATCCCTTTTGCAGAGTATTGTTGTGCTGCTTTTTACACGTATTTGGTTTTAGATGATTCCATGTTTTCTGTAAGTAAAAATTAAATAATAAAATATATTATTATACACCTTTTTTGTTTTATGAAATATAATTTTAAAATATATATCAAGTAATAACAATTGTTGAAAACAGCACGTTTTTATTCGTTTAGCAATTCCAAATTACTATAACACTCTGAAGATTGAATATGTTATTTTTTTAGGGACTAATATTACCAACATCAGCAGGTATTAAACTTAATAAAGTTATTAATTATTTGTCATCCAAAAATTTACCACAAGCACAATTTGCATTCCATAATTGCATTGCTAATTTAAACATAAATGGTTTTGAACAAATGAATTATGGTAAGACATTGAAATAACTTTGACATCCTTATATAATTAAAATAATTCATTAAACGCTGATTATTACATTTGTAAAAGAAGTATAATTTTTTTTTTTTGATTTATTCTAATATCAATCGAGCCACTATATTTTTACAAGAAAATAAACTGTATATAATCCTAAAAGTCATATTAAAGCCTTAAGAAAAACCTAATACGAATGTCAAACATCTTTGCAACATTATAATCTATTTAGTTTTGTAAAACATGTGAATTATTTTATTAAATATAGTAAAAAATGTAAGACGCTATGTTAATAGTATTGTAACATTATTAAGTTATAAATAAATCAACCATAATTATAATATAAATGTGTTAATTTTACTTGAATAAATTATAAATACTGAAATGGTATTTTTTAGCTTTGATGCGAAGCTGAGAAGGTATTGGTTTTACTATGATGTCCTAGCCTTTCATTGGGTATATTTTTCTTATAAATATGACCCTTTACCTGCCCACAGATGGGGGGATTCAAAATGACAACTTTTTCACAAAAAATTGACTTTTTCAACTTAAATTTTGAAAGTGTTCCGGAAAGTCTGACACTTTTATATATATCTTAAATTAAAGCTAATATAATATACTATATTATGGAAAAAAAAATTTCGGACTATGTTTTGTTTTCATGGCTACCAAATGCTATTTTTGTGAAAAACTCAATTTTATTTTTTACATTTTACATCAATACAATTTTTTTATGAGAATTAATATTTATATCATTCTTCTTTCTTTTTTAATTTCGTTTATATATATGTATATATATATATATATATATATATATATATATATGTTAAATTGAAACCAATGTAACGTACCTAATTATGAAAAAAAAATTTCAGACTTTATTTTGACTTTACTGGGTTTTTTGTATTGAAACCTTAGATATTTTCCTTTCATATGATATAAATTTTTTGAAAATCTGCCCACAGGGGAAGATAAAAATTTTTTTTGCACACAAGTTAAACTTTTTCAACTTCATTTTTGAAAATGTTCCGGAAATATTGACACTTATATATATCTTAAATTAAAGCTTATATAGTATACTTTACTATGAAAAAAAAAATTCAAAATATAGATTTTCTTCCTAGTAAAAATAGTAACCGTGTTCAAAAATATTTTTGTGTTAAAATTCTAGATTTTGTATTTTATTTTATTTTAAAATACTTTACAAGGGAATACACTGATTTTTAGGAATATTAATTGACATAGAATATAAAGTTAAACTTTATTTTGCAAGTGGGCATTTTGTCGGCCTGCAACAACAACGTGGTTTGCCACTTGCATACCGACTGGCTATAGTAGTAAGGGTCGCCACCTAGGCGAGGTGTCACACATATCATATATGATTAACGGACAATAGGTGGAATTTAATTTTAGTTTAATTAATAGTTTAATTTAAGTTAATATATCGTGTTATATATATATATAAATTATTATATAAGTTAATATGTCGTTATATGTATAAAGTACTATAATACCTCGTGGTTAATTAGCCACAACTATGGTAATTGAAGTTGTAAAAGGTTGACATGTAAAACATACCGTACCCATGTCTAGATTAAAGAACAGGGATAAAATACACTTAAGTTAGTTACGCAATAAAATTAATAAGGAAATTTGATTTAATTATTAAAAAAGAAAATTAAGTTAAACATGGACAAAAATACGAGTGTATCAAATCCGCATCTGCAAAGAAATGCAACAAAAATAAAATAAAATATTTAAACAATATCAAATAATATAACAAATATCACGAACTGTATTAAAACACATCCGTTAATGTTAATCGGAAATTAATGAAAAACACCAGAAATGATCTGGACACTCGTTCCTTAGCGTTGACTAAAAGAAATAGGACACGTGTTCTCCCCACATAAATAAAATTAAGCTAATTTATAATAAAATAAAAATAATTGATAAAATACAACTCATTACATAAATATAATTATAAAAAAAGAAAACGATACCCGGTCTCCGAAAAAACGCATCTGATGGTCTGGATGCTTTGCCGAAAAGACCTGACCGTTTGCCGTTAGCGGCTCTACTCAATCATTGAAAAAATTGGTACAAGAAAACAACAAACATGTGCCCACTAGCAAGGTCGATGACAGAAGAAGATGAAGAGCCAATACCGATCTAACGGCAAATTCAAATCGATAAGGGCCAGTCTTTTTGGAAGGGATCAATGCCGATACACAATTCGATTTTAATTAAATGTATTCTCTTTTTTCGCCTAATCTAGCAGTCAGCGACCAAAATAATGAGTTATTGACGCCGCTGTGTCAGAAAAAGGTTCATTCGCGCATTCTCTTGCACAATAATATAAATAAGCAGACATAACAAAAAATTATAAACAGTCCACTACGAATTTTTAACGTTACATACTTAAATTTTTTTGCTTTTTTTAAGTCGAAAAAATTAACTTTAAAATTTGAATAAGCTTTAATTGTCATTTTTATCAACCGACGAAATCGACGATCGGTAACACTTGTGTCTTTCACTCTAGAGTACGAGGTTCGAATCCGCCTGTGGCAATTAATTTTTTGCATTTTTTCCTTAATTATTTTTGAGTTAGAAAGAAATGATCAACTCAATTGAATTTTATCTCATTTAGATTCAATAATTTTAATAAACATAAAGGATCCCATCACTGTAGTTTCCCCACGTGAGAAGAAATATCTTACTCATATTAAAATTATTTTACAATATATTTTTTTTTTGTGGTTGTCATTTATTTTCTCAGCTATCACTTGACCAATTTTTTAAATGATACATTAAATGATCACAAATAGTTTCCAGTTGAAGATATTTACCCTTAAAAATTGAAAAAATTCCTTTATTAAATAAAATGTTGCTTAACCAGCTTTCTCCATATAGACAATTAAAATCATTCGTTTCTAATTTTTTAAGTATTTATTGTCGAATTAGGTTTGATATGATAATAAGTTTGAACTACAAAATTAAACAATTTTACTTTGTAATTTATTAATTTTTAATTCTATTTGTATGTGCTAATACAAGTCTATAATAGTCCACTTTTTTGGTAACATGTTGTTATATAAATCATTTCTAAAATAAACTGATTTTTAGTTTCCACCTTTATTTAACAATTAATTATTACAATTAAAATTAAAAATTATAATACACTCAATTGAATAAATCTTTTTAACAACTTTTTGATTGTTTCTTTTAGTTAAAATAAATTATTAAATTTAATTAAGTTCTCAATATTTCAATTGTAGAATCTTTTTAAACACCAACAGTTACTTAGAAATGAATACGATGATTTCTAATTAAATGTTCTAATTCAATAAAAATGAAAAAAAAATTGACTTTTCTGATAAATTTTTCTGTAAATATCATTTTTTTTATTCTCATAAAATTTTCTATTTAATGATGTCAATTTCAAACTTACATGTTGAACTAAAAGTCATGGTAATAACTTTTACTTTATTTTTTATGTTAATACATATTTTTAACTAATTATTAATGATATCAAAAATTAGTGATGATAGAAAAAATTTAATTGCAGATTTGAAATAAGCGCGATTTAGAAAAGTATATTTTGTACTTAAAAAAAACACTTTTATTCAATGAAATACTCGTTATTATTAATATTTGTTATAATATTAAACTACTTTATCAAATTCATGATTAGAAATCTGAAGAATTTTTTTAATATAAATTGGAATTCTAAGAATTACTTTGAGTTACTATGAATTACACGACATTAATTTAATGTAGATTTTATGATTTATATTTTATATTAAACAGCACAAAAGAACATTTGATAAAATTAATTTTGTTAGTGTCAATTTTTTTATTTACAAATTATAGACTATAGACCAGAATTTTAGGTTTATACATATTTTTATCACCTTTATGTAGCTCACTAGAAGAAGAAATATCTATGAATAATTACTAAAATAACAAAAAAAAGTATTTTTTTTGTATATTTTAATATATTTTGATGATTTAACATATTTTTTAGTTACGATGCGTAATCGAGAAGCTATTTTTAGCATCGATGTGAAGCTGAGAAGGTATTAATTTTAGTATGGGTCCTAGTCGTAAGTGTAAAATTGTTCACAAAAAAGTACTAACAAACTTATGAACCGAAGATACTTAAGTCAGTTTATGTTGCCTATTTTGTTTTTTCTATATTAGTTAGTTAAAAAAACGCAAAATAAAATTTGTTTAATTTTTCAATAAAATGAATAATTCTTTAAGTCATAAGTAAAATTAAGGGGGAGTTAAGGAAAGCTTAGTCCCTTCAAACATTCAGAAAAATAATAACTATTCGTCTTGTAAAAATACTTTTTATGAAGAAACATTAAATTGGATAAAAATGCATAACAAAAAATTAGTTTAATAATGATTAATAATGAAAAGTCTAAAAGAAAAGAGTAATGTCATTTTACGTTAATTGATAATTTTAGCTATGATGTAAAATATTTGGAGTATTGAATTACATAAATATGATATTCAAGAACTATATCTACATTTAAAAGGCCGCAGTACAAAATTAAAAATATGTTGATTGTTAACAATATTTTTTTTCTAAAACAAAAATCACTTACCATGAAATTAATATGTGCAATGATTTTGCATATTTCTTAAATTCATAACTAACTCTTCACTTATGCTTTATTGATATCTATAACATTATTGAGCTGATAAATGACTAAAATATCAGTAATATTGACAAAAAATTCATGAATTCAATGATATTTCTAGTTAAAATATTTTTAAAATGTTCCAATTTTTATGATGTTAATTAAAATTATAATTTATTTGTGATAAATTTTAATTTTATATAATACAAATATTTTTACTTAAATTACTCGAATGATAAAAATAAGATTTCACAATAACATAGTTATTTAAAAAAAAAAAATGTATTTATTTAAAAACTCCTACAGTTGAGTTAAAATTTGATAAATTAATTATTTCATATATAATCACATTATTGCCAAAAACTTGTTATAATAATAATGGTTGATAACATAACCATATAAAAAATTAAATAAATGGTTTTTTTATTCTCTTAATGCGTATAAAATTTTTTGTTATTAATTTCAAAAGAGTCCTCACGTATGAATATCTAGAAAATAATATATTAGTTATTTAAATATTTTTAGTGATTATATTCAATAATTAATTATAAATTAAAATTTAACATGAAAAATATGAAAATCATTTAAAGACTTGTAGCATTTATTCACAAATTGTACTTCTTGTCGTACTGTTTTTAAATTGTTTAAAGGTAATTATTAGGTTTGGAAATTATATGTATTTATATATTTTGTTTAAGCCACTTTTAAGGGTCTCAAGTTTGTGCAACTTCATTATAGGATTATATAGTAATATAGAAATATTTCTCGTTTTGTGGAAGAAGGCCAATCATTCCCCCCAAAACTTTAATCTTGGTAAAACACATTGTTAAGTTTTTAACTTTATTAATAAAAATTTGTACAGACTAATGGTGTATTCAGAATAACTTAATAAAATTTAAGTAAAGTGTTTTCGCCGAAACACGTGTGTTTATATTACACTTACATGTACCTTTTATGCAAAAGCGATAAAATATTGTTGTTTTAGGACGTATGCTTTTAAATTGAGCGTAAATAAAAAATTAAAGTATTGTTTTATTGCAATAGCCCTTTAAAATAACATAAAAAATAAGAATTTGAAATTTTATGTTTTATTCAAGTTAAGAAACGGAATTTTCGAATAAAAATGAAACGGGATAGTTGGAGTTTTTCGTTTTTTGTATATGAAATTTTTATGTTTAAAGCAATTTGCTTATAGTTAATAGAACTAACTTAATTGCAGAAAAAAATTAACTTAATAATTATTCAGGATCATAACTTAGAAAATCATCATGTCGATTTTCCCTTTTAATTATTTTTATACACCAATTTTTTTTTTTTTTTTAATTTCTATAGACCAAATAAATTATTGTAAAATACATCCAAACATTTTTAAGGGGCAGGAGCTAACTATTGTAAAATGTTCTGATAAATAATTAAGACAAATTTAACTTATCTACAAAAAATTACATGATTTTTCTTTAGATGTCGATTAATCATAAAAAACAAGTCGTCAGGACTTCTTTCTTGTTTTAACATTAAATTAGCTATAATTTTATTTAGTTTTGAGCAATATAGATATTTTGTTGCTATGTATAACACTTCAAAATTTATCATTTTTACTGAAAATAGTATGATTTTCAAGAGATCAAGTTTTCGTATAAATTTTCTTTATTATTTTAAAATATATTCTATAAGATTTAATTTGACGTAGGTTAAAGAAAACAGGTTTATCAAAAGTTGAAAAGAAAAAAATGTTGATATGATTTTTAAAACAACAGTACTTTGGTTAATAATTTAAAAATAAAGTGTGTCCTTCAATAACGTATATTCAATTTAATAAAATGAGTTTTTAATCTAATAATAAATAGGATTTGAATTTTTAATACAACTTTATTTATTAAGTTGACATAAACATTTAAAGTTTAAAATTTTTGAGTTACTATACGTGTATAATATATGAGGGATTATAAATATAAGTATAACGTCACTATTCGCAGATACGCAGAATTTATTGTCAATTATGACTGTATCTACAGATATGCTTAAAATATAGTAGTATGTAAGGCATAATGCTGTGAGTTAACATTTATAAATACACCAACTGGCAATATAGAAAACATCTGTAGATGGTGTTTAATTTTAAGAAATTGGTGGTCTCTATTCCAAGAGCAACATGAACTCCTATTTCCTTAATTATATCTGATTAGTAGTTATTTGATTTATAAGTATAATATATGAATAAAAATTTATTATAGTAATTAAATTTAATATGAAATTGATATTCGATAATATTCTTTTCTTTTTGGCTGTTGAGTAACACGGGTGATCCTTGGTCAGGCTAGACGCGTCTACATGTATCAGAAAGTCAGAGCTGTCGGCTAAACCCTGATAATAGCCTTTAACCCCTCTCTGGTCTATGATGGAGTCTGGGAAAAAATCATAAATAATTATTATGTTGTGTCAAAACGCTGAAACCGGAAGTAAGACGACCCTAAGCGACCAAGACCACCCCGCCAGCAAACCCTGTAGAGTGCCGAAACCAGGAATTTAAAAAAAGTCTCCGTAAAACTTGGGTTGACAAACCACATAGTTATTGAGACAGCTGTATTCCGGACATCATTCGACAACGCAAATTCAAAATTAAAATTTTCACAACACGTTGCTCATTACACCGTTGATGACCACGTATTGGTTCAAGTCTATTCGCAACAATAAATTTAATAACCGCTACGAAGTTATTAAATAAATAGAGGACCTTGCGCTTATTTGATAGAAAATTTTAAAACAACGTACTTATGGACAGATCAGTCCATGTCAACCAAATAAAACACTATTTTTCTAAAACCACATCTTAAAATGTACTGATTTTTTCTTGACAGAAAACAATACGCATAACAATGCATTATTTCGTTTAATTTTTTTAATAATTATATTAATCCAATATAATTATACATTGACATATATATATTAATATAGAATAACTTAAATTTTTATCTTCATTTTATTAATTAATCAAGTATGATAAAACATTTGTAAAAACAAGTGATATGTTTAAATATTCAAATATGTTAAAAATGAGCTTAACTACTTAACTAATAATAACAATATATTCATAAAATAAATTAACACTTTATTTATAATTATGATTAATGATTTGTACTTATTGAAACAATCCTTATTGTAGTATTTTATTTTAATCAATTATTGCTTTATAATGTTATTAAATTGTTTGTACTTAAATACAACTTTAAATGCCAGCCGCTTAATGATTTATTTACATTTATGACACTGTTTTATTTATTCATAGATAAAAGTTTCCCGGACGACTTTCGGTGATAATTTTCCTGGATATTATTTCGGTATTATATTTATATTTATTGCTTCAGCCACATCACCGTAAGTCATTACTGATTCGCCAGTTATTCATATTTTCAAGAATATCGTATATTTTAGCTTATGCATTAATAGTAAAAAAAGGTATAAGTTTTTAAGATTAGTGAAGAATTTTTTTTCTACATATAATATACATAAATATAAGCCACATCGCATGAAAAAATTTTTTTTTTTAATTTTAAGCTATCTTGAGACTTACTAGAAATATACCATATAATGACGTTAATTATGATATCCACACTATCAATTTTTGACTTAAATTTTGAAACTAAAATATTTGTATTCCACAGTAAAAATCAAACTATTTTGATATACTAATCATAATATTTTTAAAAATCTCAAATATCCACAAAATGCCTATTTTAATGTATAAAATAAATTTAAAATGGTTCTCATTAAAATTTCGAATATCGACTTTTTTTGATCCACCCTAATATATAAATATATTTTTTTCTAAAAAAATATGATTGAAGTCACTCTCAGATATTGAAACAAACGGCTCAGGAAATGGCGTGGTGCAAGTACGCATTGTCTTCAATGCGTACTGTAAGCGTGGTGCAAGTATTTCAACCGTAACAGTTTGCCAGTTGTACGGGACGCGCGCTGTAAACTGTTGTCGTGCTGCAGGATCGGCAAATAATGATTTCATTTGACGGCTGTCCCCATCCACATAAATTACGTGTACGACACATAAGTAACAAATTGCTTATATCAATCTGCAGTTTTGGACCAACACACAATACGTCATTTAATGACAAACCACCAGATGATCATGGCGCGCTACCGTCAAAAACAACACTGATTTCGGATAAATCTCCGTATTGTTTTGCCACTGTGTTGTGTGAGGTAAAATATTTGTCGGGTCGTGTAGCGAGTTTCATGTGACCGAGCGACAAATATTCATTCATAAATTTGCGGTACGCATCGCGCAAATCTGCGTTTTTAGAAAGACGTTGTTCGAGATTATATGTAATATTCTGACGGCTAAATTACGAGTTTCGCCGAGTTCGTGGTTGTAATCGATGTGCCTGAAATTTCTTCTGTTTCGGGGTAATGTCGAGAAACAGCTGTCTTTGTGGCAGTTGAAAAATAACTGAAAAATGAAAAAATCATTATGTTGTGATACAACCAAAACAGGGTTCACTTATTTAAAATACAAAATAACCAGTTAAGTATGGGATAAAATATACTTATTGTAGAGATAATTAAGTAACGCCTACACGCAGGATCCTCATTATATTAGAATAATTAGAATAGAAAACTTCAGCTACGGTAGGGATCGCTGGGCTACCCCCTTCTGATTATAAAAAGCCATTTTTCCCCGTCTAAACGAGTTCTTTCGACGATTTCAAAATACACAAAATCTACGACAATCCGCTCAACTTTTCACTCTCCGAGACTTGGTCGTTTTTTAAATTAATTTGGACTTGGGATGTTTTTCTTTAAAACTAAATGACACTTAGAAATTTCAAAGTGAATTTTGTTTGATGAATCTTTTAATTTAATTTAATTTGTTCATTAAATAACAATGTTTTATTTTTCTTATTGTGGAAATAAATATCAAATAATATTTTAAACATTAAATCTTTTTTTTTAATTGTTTTATTTTAATAATAAACCCAACTTTTTATTTAATAGTAAAAATCTACTATGAGCTTATCTTATTGAGTACCCAGTCCCTGAGCATAATGTCTTTGTTCTAGCGAACATTGTGCCGGCGGACAGAGCTAAAGGTCACAATTTTCTCAATCAATACTGAGAATTAAATTAATTTATTAATAAATTTATTGGACTGAGTGTATTGCAACTCTATACTTACTGGGTAGCTAGTCATTGAGCTTAATGTCTTTGCTTTAACGAGCATCACGCCGGCGGACAGAGTAAAGTTGCAACTAGATATTATTCTAGAATTGGGTATATTAGGTTAGAATATATTTGTAAGCCTATGTGTATTGGGTAGCTAGTCCTTGAGCTTAATATCTTTGTTCTAACGAACATTGTGCCGGTGATAATTGTGCCGCATCCTTTCAAGGCGCTAGCACCGGTACACATTGGACCACCACAATTACGCCTTGATAAATTTTCTTATATAGATATAAATATTTATGAATCTTGTTTTGGCCAGGCCAGAGTAAATTTAAGAAATATTGGTATCAATCTCTCAATAAAATATATTCTCTCAAAAGAAAATATCAATTCAACAAACGTAAGAAAGTAATAAATTATAAATTCTATTTCTAATTAAAAAATAGAGTGTTTGTAATCTTTTACAAATAAAATCAGTCTTAGACTTTGTGAAATTAAATCATATTATTTAAAATTTGAATCCTTTTTGTAAGTAATTATAAGACTATAATGACGTATAGTGTAAATCGTTTAAGTGGTGCATTTAATACCAAAATCAATTTTGGATTACTTGAAATATTGTTGCATTACATAGGACGTAAGGTAAATACAATTTAATCTATGCTTTCTAACCTTCAGCAATTAACTGCGTAATAAACCATTAATAAAAATTAAATAGGAGAATAAAATAATTAATAAGAGAATTAATAAATAAAATAAAATTGCATAAATTCAAATAATTTAATATTCCAAATAATTCCCAATCAATTCTAATCTTTACCCTGTATTTTACATTATTTCTATTTCCCTTTTATTCTATATACCACCTTTTATGTTTTTTTTAGTATACTCATTATTTTTATTATTTGGTTTATTACAGACCTATTCATCATGCTCGTTGGATGGTCAAGGCCCTTTATCGTTTAAAAATATTTTTGTTAAGAGACCAATTTGTATTATCAATCAAAGAATTTTACGATGTTCGTTCAATGTGTATTTTTATTATAAGTGTATTTGGGTGGATCAAAAAGAGTCGATCTACGAAATTTTAATGAGAACCATTTAAAATTTTTTTTATACATTAAAATAAGCATTTTGTGAAAATTTGAGATTTTTAAAAAAAATTTTTACTGTTAGCACAACATGTTTTTATTATTTTGACCAAAAATACCCCAAAAATGGCCTCTGTTATTCAATTTTTGGCCAAATATTATGATTAGTATATCAAAATAGTTTGATTTTTACTGAAGAAAACAAATTTTTTAGTTTCAAAATTTTAAGTCAAATTTAATAGTGTGGATATCATAATTAGCGTTATTATGGGTGTATTTCTACTCAGTCTCAAGATAGCTTAAAACTAAAAATATTTTTTTTTTATGCAATTTGGCTGATATTTATGTATATTATATGTAGAAAAAAAATTCTTCACTAATCATAAAAACTTTAAAAACTTTTTTTATTATTAATGCATAAGCTAAAATATACGATATTCTTGAAAATATGAATAACTACGATTGTCTTTACATAATGTAATAAGAATACAGTTTTATGTTATAAATTTTTATAATAAATTTTTTTTTTTAATTAAATAATCTATTTTTTATTAAACATAATACAATGAAAATTTGCAAAAAAATAATCATTAAGATGCTTTTCTACAACTTGTAGTAAATATTGTCTTTGCTCCTCGTCAGTTGTTATACAATTATTAAATTGCGTCATTATAGCTCTCCCTCTATCTGCTGGATCATTTACCACAAATAAGGATTCAACTTTAGTTTTTGCCAAATTATAATTTGAATTTCGATGCCATTTTTTTGGATTATCATATAAAAAGTCATCATTTATTTTAAGAGCTAAAAAAAATTGTTTTGTGTTTTCTGTGACAAATTGATTTATACCCTCATTACTTTTTACTGTTTCGATTCCAATTCGTTTTTTTGAATTGTGTTTTCCTTTTTTATTTAATGCTTGCACTATTTTAATTTTTACGTCTTCCGATAGTTCTTCGTCAAAAAAATGATAATCCAACAATTATTTCATTGAAGTACCAAAAATGCTCAGAAAAAGATTTTATCGCTACTTTATTTACATACTTATTAATATTATTATATTGCTTTAGTTCTCGTAGTAGTTCAAGGTCATTATTTGATGCTTTTGTTGGATATGAATTTTCGAACCAATATCTTATATAAATTCTTATATAAAACAAATGAACTGAAATACCGAATACTCTTTAATTCAGAAACTGTTAATTTAAATTGCGTAAGGAAAATATAAATTTTAAAACAATATTTTATTTTTTCCATTCGTCTTGCTCTATGAATTGCTCCTGTTGGATGGATTATAATTTTATTTTTGTACGGTTTTCCAATGAATAACAAATACAGTTCAAACAACTCTTTATAATCATTCCGCGAATGATTTAAGTTTAATTTATTTTCACAAAATTGAAAAATTATATCTATATCTGGTGCTAATATTTTTAACATAACATCATCTGTCAAAACATTACTATATATATCTTTATTTATAATCACCCAGCTATTAGAAAATCTTTTTGAATCGAACTATGTCTCTGGAACAGTTGATGCAGGCATTAATTTATCAAACACTTTACTTATGATTATCTCATGTATGTGGTGCCTACAAGCAATAACTCAATAGTTGTTTATCTAGTTGTTTTTCAATTAAGTACGTGCACCGTTAAGTCTACCAGTGTTAGAAAAGCTGTAGTATCAAAACACATCATATTTATGCGTTCAATCAAGTTCCAATCGACTAATAATTTAATAACAGCATTTGCTTGAGATTGACCAGTAGAATTCAATAACTGTGGCACCCCCAAAAGTTTAGTATTGCCATCATCAGAAACTAATACCGCTAAACGCTCAACGCAATAATTTTTTGTTTTCAGACGGCAACATTTTTCCATCCCAATGGATCATTAAACAAGAATCTGGTTGTAAAGATTTTATTATTTTATCAGTAATAATTTTCCTATTGGAAATACGAGCTCTCCGTATTGAATCTTTACTAACAGAAAAATGATTAATATTTTTATCAGTAGAAGTTAATACAGCTGCCAAAATATACGTGGCATTAAGGTTAGAAACGTTTGTTCTATCTAATGTTGACGTCACTTGTGTTGTCAAAATATTACAACGCGTTTTACTTGTAGTTGGCCGATCGAGATGACATACAAAATCTGAACAACTAGTATCTTGTAAATTATTGTAAGCGCTAGAAAGACTCTAATTTTTTTCGTGTTTTCCGTTCAAGTTCTTCAAAATCATTACCTTTCATATTTAGAACCGAACGAGTAGTTCTAATGGGGATTTTGTTTAATTTTGAAGTTGTAGTTCTAGAAACTGATTTAAAAATAAATAATTCACCGGTCATTGTTCAAAAAATTGGTCTTTAGATAATTAGCGATAAAAATATCAAAAATGGTGTCTAATGACTCCAGAAATGTAATTTCTTTTTTTTAAACTTTTTCCACTGCGTATAAAGAAGTTTTATTTGTGAAACTATTTTACATTTAAGTTTTATTGGGCTATTAGTTTTTGACCACACTTGTATTAATTGCTTAGAACACAGATTAACACTAATAGATATTGTGTTTTTGGCCACACATTGAAAATATAAAAAATGAGCTAGAACAGAACCTTTTGATGGAAGCTGTTGACTAATAATGTTTTTTTTTTTTTGGCGTAATCATAAGGCGATGAGTTTTGATCTTTGGAGTTTTGGAATTTTCCATTATACACTAAAATTAAATTGAACATGAATTTTACTATAAAATCATTTTATAATTGCCGTCAAATATAATTCAATATATTGATTAAAAATTAAATTAAAATGGTATTTTACGAAAAAAAAAAAATGATATGTTAAGGTTTTAATTATAATTTATATTAAAACTGTATATCAGTTTTATATAATTATATTATTTCAATAATTATATTTTTATAAGTTATAATTATATCAATAATGAATTTCATTACAACTATATGCAAGTTATTTTTCCTTACCTAATATTATAATGACTACTGGAAATAAAATTATGATTAAAAATTATTTAAATAAAACGTTCAATAGAGTACTATTAAAATCATTTAAACTTGTGACTTCACAAAGGTTTGCTGATCACGACTGATAGATGTTAAATTGACATTAGATTAAACTCGATAGCATTATTGTACATTTTTCAAAATTACAGATAACACAATCTCTAGTATAATTAGATATGCATAAAGCGAAATAGTTACGGTACTTGAAAAAATATGAATCTTTAACGAACGAGTTATTAATAAAACCCAACTTGAATTTTTCCTTTTTCATAATTTTAATTAAATTTATATTGATGTATA
This sequence comes from Daktulosphaira vitifoliae, assembly GCF_025091365.1. NCBI lineage: Eukaryota > Metazoa > Arthropoda > Insecta > Hemiptera > Phylloxeridae > Daktulosphaira > Daktulosphaira vitifoliae. Next base: position 8,109,040 of record NW_026099576.1, on the reverse strand, counting down.
ATTTTATTATAACATAAAACTGTATTCTTATTACATTATGTAAAGACAATCGTCAGTCATTCATATTTTCAACATCGTATATTTTAGCTTATGCATTATAAAACAATAGACAAAGGCGTAAAGCATTTGAGTAAATGTATTTGAATAAAAGTATTCAAATACTTTCATTGGTATTGAATAGTATTTTTAAATACATTTAATAAAAAGTATCTGAGTAGTATTTTAAATACAATTATTTAGTATTTAATACTGTTTAATATTCAGTACTATTAATATACTTTTTTTTTTTTAATTTGCTAACCGTAACACAGCAAGCAAATTAAACTCAGTCAAAATGAAAATTGAGAATAATTCTCTGTTATTTTATATGTTACATTATAGTATAACATAATTATTGTGCTTATCTAAATGCTATTATGTATACATCTATTTTTAATACATCAGTTGAACCCACAATAGCCTATTGCAGGTTCAAATGATTTACTCTATTGTCAATAAGACATACTTTACGGGTTTTTACACGTGTACTAATATTTATTTTTTTCACTGATTAGTCTCCAATAATTAATTTTATTTACCTCTAACAAAAAATATCGAAAATAATAAATGAGTTCTCTTAATTTAAGAGTACTCAATATTTGACTCAAATTACCCTCTTGGTAATTATTTAGGTGGAACCTTTTGCTCTTAGTTAAAATAAAAACATTATTATTATTTTTTAATTGTATTCTTAGTATTTGAAATACTTTTGTAAAGTAATTGAGTATTACTCAAATACTTTTGTATGAAAAGTATTCAAATAGTATTTTAAATACATTTTTTTTTAAATATTTGAATATTATTTAAAATACTTTTTAAAAGTATTTTTTGCAACTATGACAATAGATATAGATATTTCTAAAGTAGTTTTAAAAAAATATCCCGTCACTTATGGTATTTAGTATCCGAAACAGCAGCATTGGCATTTTTTGATAATAATTTAATATTTAGAAGATACAAATGATTGAACACAAATTATTTAATGTACCTTGTGAATAGTAAATGGTACAAAAATATGTTAGATAAAAATTATATATGGAAAATTTAATTTAAAACAACTTTTGTGAACATTTTTTTTTGCCGTGGACGGTTTATAAAATAAATCAAGATAATGGTTTCAACGGTAAAAATATAACAATTGCATATTCATTTTTTTTTAGGATAAATAACAGTTTTTCGAAAATTTTCGTTGAAATCTTTTTTATAGAAAATATATATTATATCTACAAAAAAAGTCTTTATAAACTTTTTTGTAAAAGTTAATGTTTTTGAGATAGACAAAAAAACTATCCATGGGGTATCATTTTTAACCCTTTTGAGCACACCATTTTGGGCGTTTATTTTTTTGGTGTATTCGAACAATTTTAAGTTCATAATTAACAGTCACCTTAGTGTTCGTGAGTACTTCAGACAACCTACAGAACTTGTATAATACAAGTGGTAAGAACATAGCAATAAATGTTCTTACACTATAAAATACTAATTATTTGAGAACAATATACAATTAAAAAAAAAAAAAAGACATTATTTATATTCCGTGAATATTTACAATAAACGAAATCTTAAATGATATTTTAAAAGTGATATAATTATAAATTATATCATCCATATGCGATTGAAAAAAATTTACTTCATAGTCAGATTCAAATTAAACAAAATAAATTATTGATCTATATCAAACAATGTGGAAAATATGAAAATTTAAATGATATATTCGTATATGGAACTCATATGAATCATTATTTAAAGACAAAATATGTATTTTTAATTAATATGTGATTTCACTCAATGTAAAAAAAAAGATTCGCTACCAAAATTTTTCAAACCAAGATTAATTATACTATCTCTTAAATATAAATTAGAGCGGAAATCGATCGATTAGTTAAAAGCAAATTAACTAATTTCTTTTAAATACAATGAATGGGACTATCATTATTCTATCCTCATAGTCCGAATACTAAAAGCCGTCAAGACAGTTAAGATCTGTGGCAATACGTTGTTTTAACAAAATATAATTATATTTTTATCAAATATTAATTGTTTGGACAAAAATAATAATAAAATGAATAAAACATGATTTAACGTAAAGTTTATTGGATGTATTTTATGAATTTGTTGATTTTAGAGGAATATTTTTTCAGTGCATTGACGCAATCAAAACGCTGTTGTTTTCAAAAACATATTCTTTATAGGGTTACTAATATATTTATATGACGTATTAATATTATACTACACATTTGATAAATATTAAATATCAATAAAATGATATAGTTTTGATTAAAAAAAAAATTAAGATTTTAAGTTGAATCATTGTTTTACAACTTTTCAAAACCCAGATATATTTTCATAACTTCTTTATTTAAAATATAATTTATATACATATAAGTTAAATGTGATCGTTTAATAATTAATATTATTTGTTCAACCACATAAATAGATATTTTTTTATTCGACGTTTTAACAATAATATGCCATATATTGTGATTTATTAAGTATAATTTGCATTAAAAACACAATTCGCTACACGATTATATGCCATAAACTTATTACATGAAAAATAGTTTAAACGTAGAAATTATAATTAATTAAGTTGTCATAACCACTATAACCATTTTATTACGACTTCTTTTTCATTCATAAACAGACAGTTTGGTATTTTTATTGATTTTCATAATAACTATTAAAAATTATAAAGTGTAACATTACTTTTCTAGATTCTTAAAGAAAAATAAAGTAAGTATTAATAATTTCCAAGTAAAAAATTAGTTTATAGTTATCCTTATATATTGAACATTCTATAAAAATCTGTGTATGCTACAATTTTATTTTAATAAACTTTTTACATAAATTTATTAAATTCATTATTGCTTAATTATCAATTTGTATATTTTATATGTAAATGAGTACATGCTGTAATTTTCAATTATTTTAAAAAATAAAGTTGATATAACAATTTCAATAGAATTTTAGCTTCGATGCGAAGCTAAGAAGGTATTAATTTTACCATGATATCTTTTTTTTTTTTTATGTCTGTTGCTACTTTTTCTCAGCTTTCACTGGACCGATTTCTTTCAACAATACGTCAAAAGATCGCAAATCGTATCTAGTTGAAGACATTACCCTTAAAAATTGGAAAATTTCCGTCGTTCCCCGCAAATGGGGGAAATATCCAAAAAAATTACAAATTTAAAAATCGACAAATTTTGTCATTTTTTTCACTTTTTTTTCTTAAAACTTCCATAACTTTTTCAAAAATCAACAAATCAACATAATTTTTTTTTAAACTAAAACCTTAGATATTTTCCTTTCATTTGATATAATTTTTTTGAAAATTTAACACTTAACCTGCTCATGGGGGGGGATTTAAAATTGCAACTTTTTTACAAAAACTAACTTTTTCAACTTAATTTTTGAAAATGTTCCGGAAATACTGCGTCCTTTAAACATATATCAAATTAAAGCTTATTTTATGTACTATAAAATGAAAAAAAAAAATTTGTCCCGACACTTTATCTTCTGCATGTAAACGGTTGCCGTAGTTAAAAAAACACTATTTTTGTGTTAAAATTTTCGATTTTCAATTTTTAATTTTCAACTTAAAAATGCTATAACTTTTCGAAAAATGCATGTATCAGCACAATTTTTTTTTTCTAAATACATTATAAGTACATCTTCCATTTGACATACTTTTTATTAAAATTAGACAATTTCCCCTTATATAGGGGGGGTTCAAACTTTGAAACATTGTATAAAAAATAGAACTTTTTCAACTTAATTTTTGAAAATGTTCCGGAAATACTGCGTCCTTTAAACATATATCAAATTAAAGCTTTTTTTATGTATTATAAGATGAAAAAAAAAATTTGTCCTGACACTTTATCTTCTGCATGTAAACGGTTCCGGTAGTTAAAAAAACACTATTTTTGTGTTAAAATTTTAGATTTTTAATTTTCAACTTAAAAATGCTATAACTTTTCAAAAAATGTATGTATCAGCATAATTTTTTTTTTTCTAAATACATTATAAGTACATCTTTCATTTGACATACTTTTTATTAAAACTAGACAATTTCCCCTTATATAGGGGGGGGTTCAAACTTTGAAATATTGTATAAAAAATAGAACTTTTTCAACTTAACTTTTGAAAGTGTTCCGGAAATACCGCGTCCTTTATAGATATATAAAATTAAAGCTTATTTTATGTACTATAAAGTAAAATAAAAAAATTTGTCCCGATACCTTATCTACTAAGTGCAAATTGCTGTCGAAATTTAAAAAAAAATGTAATATTTGCAATAAAAATCACCTTCTATAAGGATGTTTTTTGTACTTAAAACAGCCATAACTTTTTCAAATATTAACAAATCAAAATAATATTTTTTTATATTGAAACCTTAGGTAATTTCCTTTCGTTTGATATAATTTTTTTTTGAAAATCTAACACTTATTCTGCTTACAAATAAAAAAATTTGTCCCGACGACCTATCTTCTATGGGCAAATGGCTACCGTATTTTTCTATTAAAATTCTAGGTTTTGTATTTTATTTTATTTTGAAATATCTGATTAGGAGAATACATGGTGAAAATAGCAACCGCATTCAAAAATATGCTATTTTTCTATTAAAATTCTTGGTTTTGTATTTTATTTTATTATAAGGGGATTACACTGATTTTCATAAATATTATATCAATCTAAATGACATAGTATAAAAAATTAATCATATTTAAATTTTTTTGTTTCTTTGAAGTCGAGAAAAATAACTTTAAAATTTGAACTAGCTAAATTTCCATTTTTATTAAGTGACGAATGAGACGTACGGTTTTTGAGACGGTAACACTTGGGTCTTTCACGACTGTGACACTGAATTTTTTTTAATTCTTTTTGAGTTAAAAAAAAATGTTTAACTCATTTGATTTGTATCTCATTTAGATTCAATAACTTCAATAAATATCAAGGATTCCATTACTGTAGTCTCCTCTCGTAAGAAGAAATTCATATTAATATTATTTTACTATGTGGTTTTTTTTTTTTTGTAGCTATCATTTATTTTCTCAGCTCTCATTTGACCTACTTTTTTGACAAATTGTTTTCTATGTTATTTCTCATCTCTGAATTTGTTGACAACGTGCACTGAACTAGTAAAATTACCTCCAATCAATTATCGCTACGATTGATAAGTTATTGATTTTTAAGTATTTTTTTTTTTTTACAGTCAATCATGTTACAAACAAATGTAGCTAAACACATTCTTTTTCAATTGATCGTTGTGTATATAAGCAATTCATATACGTCAACTTCAAATAACATAGAAGTAGATACAAGTAAGTAATCTAACATCTTGGCGAAACATTTTGTTTGTTTCAATGGGGAAACACGAAAACATACACTTGTTTTGGCTTAAACACTGACTTGTGTATTGCGAGTGAGTGTTTTAATTTGGGCGCATAGACCAACCCCCCGACCGAACGCAGTGGTTTAATTTAAAGATTAACATGGTGTGATAGCAAAGTTACATTTAAGAATTGTACCGCCGGAGTACTCGATTCTTTCGGCTCCCGTAACCGTTTTATTTAGTTTATCAAAGAAGTTTTTTTCTGCATCGCTGTTTTTTTAAGTCTAAAAGAAAAGAGTACTGTCATTTTACGTTAATTGATAATTTTAGCTATGATGTAAAATATTTAGAGTTTATACAACACAGTGTTTTTGCACATTTGGTCACGTAATGAAAATATTTGTTTTACTTTGTTTCAAATCTGGGCATTTACGTATTAAAAATGGAAGTTAAGTTCAATTAACGTTTTATCTTAACTAGGTAACATTATAAGTTACTTAAGTTTTATTTTTTAATAAGTTAAGTTAGAGATTAGTAATTTTGATTATTAAACTATTTAGTATAGTGTTGAAATAAAATAAAATTTTACCTAAAAATTTAATATAATGAAAAATTATTAGTTATAACACACGTGAAAGTATAAAACTGTCTACAGAGTGATTCATCACGAACCATATATTAATATAAAAAAGAATAAAATTGAAAATTCTTTTTGATAAATATTTTCTCAATTTATCAAAAAATCAAACGTCCCTTTCAACCCAACGTAAGCTATTTAATGGTCACGGAACAAATTTTGGAAATTATTTATTTTTTATACGATCGGCATAATTGCGGCCCGTCCTGGACACTGCCGTTAGGCATATCTTCAGGCGGCCCACGCCGTCTCTATAACTGACACCACCGTGTTATGACTCAGCCCGAAACTAATCAAGTGCTAGGTCACAACACGACGTGGCCTCCCCGTTAGCCGGACCTAAGAGTCGGATCCGTTGCCCGGGTTGCACCACGGGGATAGGACTTCGCTAAAGGTTGCGTTAAAACTCACAAACATATACACAACATATAACATAAAAATAGTTTTATGACACTGATCGACACAGCTCCCTCTGTCCCACGCCTTTTCGTTGAACGTCTAAATAAGGCACCATGCCTCCCGGCTACTTAATATCAGATCTACCATAGACCCGATGTCGAACATGGATACTAAATGGGGATTCTAATGCATCCCGTTCTTGGGCCCAGGCGTCGCATCGGAAGAGGATGTGCAGAGCATTGTTTGCCTCTGCCGGGCGATTCGTACAGTGTTTGCATGGCGTCCACTCTCATCCTATACGTATATTTCATTAACAATACTCTAAACAAAATTTTAGATTTCAAGTCGCATAAGCTAAATTTAAATATCCAGTTAATAAATAAATCGATTTTGAGTTTTTATTATAAAAAACTACAACTATCTTACATGACGAATCCCTTCAACAGTTTAAACTGTATTAATAAAATTTAATTGACATGATAACTCAACTAGAATCTTAACTTCAAGAATTGTGTAGACTTTCATATTGTTTTGATTGAAATTTTAAATTTTAGTAAGTTTTAAAATAATTTTAAAATTAATTGAATATTATTATAATTATTTAATAGTAAGTAATGAGAACAATTATTGTTCTCCGTATATCAAGAAGCATTTTAACTAAATTACAAAGTTATATGGATTTTCATGAATTTTTAGGGGTATCAATATAGCCCACTCCCCCTTAATTTTTTTGCAAGATTCAAGCACGAACATGATTTTTTTTTTTCAGAACTGTTGTATATTCTCACTCACAATATAAGTAAGCCATTTAAATAATGTTATTTGCGATATTTTCATCTATAAATACATTAATTATTTAATGATTATTCATATTTTATTTGTAATTTTTAGATGACCTACTTATGTCATATGATAATAAAGGTAAATAAATTCTATCAACATTTAGTATTAACTTTAACTTTTAATAAATTATAAAAACAGTTAGATAGAAGTAGACCTTAGTCCCAATAACTTTTTAGAAATTATATGCATTGTTGTATAAAACTACAGTAGCGTAGAAAACATCCATGATTCGAATATTATTATGTAGTCAAAAGCAAATTTCGTTTTACTATGTATGAAAAACATTTATACATATTGGAAACATGGTGGGCTAAGTGATTCAAGTGTCAATAATTTAAAATAAATTTTCATTAAATAAAACTACTTTAATTACTCATATCAACACTGTTAAAAAAATATCAAACTCATTAATTATTTTTAAATTGTAGAAAGAAGTATACAAAAATAGAGGTGTTAATGTCTCCTTATAGAAATATAGAATGATTTTAAATGATTTCCCGAATAAAAAACTATTCATTAATCACTCGCCCAGTGTCGCAAAATGTTTTACCTATTGTTTGATATGTTTAAAACGTTGAAACAAGCAAAAAAAAAACCCAGCACAGGGGGGTCGCGGCACAGTTGTGACGTGGTATAGTTGGATCAAGTATAATGATATCTGACAGTGATTAAAATCACTATCAAAAATAAACGCTTCGATGCAAATCTTTAGATAGTGTTTAATTTTAAAAAAATTGGTGTTTTATTCCAAAAGCTACTTGATCTGCTGGTTCCTTATTAATATCTCGAT
>NW_026099576.1:8100030-8100822 GCF_025091365.1 Daktulosphaira vitifoliae | reverse complement strand
TTCATTTTTGAAAAAGTTACGGCAGTTTTTAGTAAAAAAAATTGAAAAAATTTCGAAAATTAGCGATTTTTAAATTTGTAATTTTTTTGGAGGTTTCCCCCATTTACGGGGAACGAGGGAAATTTTTTCAATTTTGAAGGGTAATGTCTTCGACTAGATACAATTTGTGATCTTTTGACGTATCGTTGAAAGAAATCCGTTCGGTGAGAGCTGAGAAAAAGTGGTAACAGACACAAAAAAAAAAAATAATAAAAATAAAAAAAAAACACATCTTAGTAAAACTAATACCTTCTCAGCTTCGCATCGAAGCTAAAATAACCGTAAAATTTTGTGTTTTTATTATTGATTATTTAACTATTTTATAATAATATAATAATTCTGCGGCTTGTATATCCAACAGCAAAAATCACAAAGTCACAAAAATGGGTTTTTAAAATATGTTATTATATAAATAGAAAACGATGTTTTCATTTGTTTATCCAAAAGAGGCGATTAAATTTTAACGGAAGAGTTTGTTTCTCTTGCCTCAAAAATGTCAACTTCCATAAAAAAAAATTTTGAATCATCTTTTGCTCATCTTAAAAATTGCTAAAATTGATGTATCAGTTTAGGAGAATATCTACAAAATTAATATACTCTTGTATTAATCCATCTCAAGAAAATGTGTTTATATTTTTTAAGACATCGTTTAAGTCTTGCATCTTAGTATTAAAAAATATAAAGCTAGCATTGGTCAGAAGGTATTAAAAACGTCAATCGCATCCCAAATTACTTTAAAAATTTTACAACTCC
>NW_026099576.1:8033246-8099930 GCF_025091365.1 Daktulosphaira vitifoliae | reverse complement strand
TTTCAACGTCTTACCATAATTCATTTGTTCAAAACCATTTATGTTTAAATTAGCAATGCAATTATGGAATGCATTTTGTGCATGTGATAAATTTTTGGATGACAAATAATTGATAACTTGATCAATTTTAATATGTGCTGATGTTGANAACTTGATCAATTTTAATATGTGCTGATGTTGACAATATTAGTCCCTAAAAAAAAAAATTAGTTTTAGCTACTGGTTTTAAAATTCACTTTACACAGAACTTCTATAAAGTTCCTCGGTAATTAATTGGATTTTCAATAACAGTATATCGAGAGAAAGTTAATCATCTATATTATTATGATACGTTAGATACACAGAGCCCTACGCCTGTATCGCATATGTCAGCGATCGCTCTACTACGTTTACATGGTAATTGGACTGACCAACACAGTCTGCCACACGTTACAGTACAAAGTCCAGTAAGTGTCGATCGCCCGACGACGACCCTTTGCAAATATTGGTCGAGTCTGCTTCAAGTCGTCGATGATTTACGCCACTGGCTCTGGACGTGTTGCGCATCCTGACAAGATGACCCGATACCGCACCGTCGCCATCAACACTGTTACTATTGACGTCCGAGGACCATGTAGGACACCACATTTCTGACAACAGCGAAAGTGCCGCGATTTTATACGAACATTATTATTAATTGGGTTCGTCCTTTCGATTTCTTTTTTTTAATAATCTTTTGTTGTTCTTCAGTAATAAACGACCCATACCTCTGTACCATCTATATCAGTGTCGAATACATTATTATGGCGTAGGTGGTGTCAATTATAATTTCGAATTTATCTATGTACTCTTCAGATAGTAATAGACATTTAAAATTTCTAAACAAATAAAAAAACTGCCGTTTTCAACGATTGTAATTTTGATATATTTTCGTAAATATAAATTTTTATATTGTTATGTATCATTTTAAATTTGTTCTACCATTAAAAAAAAAAAATGGTGAATAAAAATATGGTATAATTATGGTAATTTATGAGATTATTTTAACTTATAAAAGACAGAATTATTTGAAATCTCAAATACATAATTTTTGGCAAATTAATTGACCTAGAAAAAAATTTTAATTTTAATTTTTCTACTTTTAATATTAATGATTTTTAAGATCTAGAGAATGAAAAAGTTTTAAGACATAATTTTAATTAGCTTGGCTCTTATTTAGTGTTTCAAGNTTCGATTTCTTTTTTTTAATAATCTTTTGTTGTTCTTCAGTAATAAACGACCCATGCCTCTGTACCATCTATATCAGTGTCGAATACATTATTATGACGTAGGTCGTGTCAATTATAATTNTATCAGTGTCGAATACATTATTGTGACGTAAGTCGTGTCAATTATAATTTCGAATTTATCTATGTACTCTTCAGATAGTAATAGACATTTAAAATTGCTAAACAAATAAAAAAACTGCCGTTTTCAACGATTGTAATTTTGATATATTTTCGTAAATATAAATTTTTATATTGTTATGTATCATTTTAAATTTGTTCTACCATTAAAAAAAAAAAATGGTGAATAAAAATATGGTATAATTATGGTAATTTATGAGATTATTTTAACTTATAAAAGACAGAATTATTTGAAATCTCAAATACATAATTTTTGGCAAATTAATTGACCTAGAAAAAAATTTTAATTTTAATTTTTCTACNGCAAATTAATTGACCTAGAAAAAAATTTTAATTTAAATTTTTCTACTTTTAATATTAATGATTTTTAAGATCTAGAGAATGAAAAAGTTTTAAGACATAATTTTAATTAGCTTGGCTCTTATTTAGTGTTTCAAGCTATTCTGCAGTATTATACCGTAAGATAATTAGCTCCTGATTTGATATGACCAGAAATTTAAGTATAAAATATTTATAATTGTTTTAAAATTGTATAGAACTAACATTTCACTGTATAAAATTAACAATCTTACATAATATAATAAGTTACGAGTTTAGGATGTAAGAAATGATAACTAAAAATTAACTTTTCGAGTAAAGCAGCACAACAAAGAATTATTATTGTTAAAAAAATAAAATAATAATTAGCTTTAATATGAACTACAAGCAATTTAATACACGTATTACTAGGGTAGTCTTTTATTTAAGAATTTCAAAATTTCTTTTTTAACATCCCTCCAATTTTTTAGTATAAAAAAATAATATTCTGAAAATTTTAAGTAATTTGGAATAATTTAAGTCGAGGCGCACAGCATTTTAATGTTCTGACCTCGAATTTTCTATGAATATTCTATAAAACGATAAAACAATCTTACTTTTCATTATTTTCATACTTTTGACCGCAGCCTCCCAAAGTCCACCGAAATGCGGTGCACGGGGTGGTATAAATTGACACTCAATTCCTTTGTCCGCTAGATGAGAGAAAACAGATGTTCTGGGGACTGGAAAAGTGTGTACACCTCCTTTAAATGCCGACGCATGCCCACAAAATTTCTGGCGTTATCACTGTAAATTATTGAACTTTTGCCACGTCGATCAAAAAATCTGTTCAACGCCTGTAAAAAAGTCTTCGTTGACAAATCGCTCACGAGTTCGATATGTATCGCCTTTGTCGCGAAACATACAAATATGCTGATGTATCCTTTGTTACATGGTGCCTTAAGATGCAAGCTCGTTCTTATCATGACTGGACCCGCAAAATCTACACCACATATGGCAAATGCTCTTCCACTCTGTACCCGTGAACCAGGCAGACTTCCCATTGACTCGGTTGTACTATTTGAGGTTTCAGTTTAAAATAATTAACGCAATTGTGTACTATAGTACGAGCCAAACTTCGCGCTTTTAAAGGCTAGTTGCGCTGCCTAATAGAGGCCACCAAGGCTTGAGGTCCACTGTGCATCAAATCCATGTGTTCTTTACGGAATAATAATTTTTTGTAAAGACAGTTATCCGGCAATACAATTTGATGTCTCTGATTGTCATTTAACGCCATAGCGTATTTTAAACGTCCTCCGACGCGTATAATATTATCCCCATCAATATATGGACTATGACGCAGTAGTTTACTTTTTTTTGACACATTCGCATTTTCATTATTTAACTCTCTCAATTTTTGCCGAAAATGTGCGCGTTGAATTATTTTGATGATTGTCGTATTTGCTCTCTCTAGTTCGTTTACCGTTTTATCACCTACTGCTCGATTCATGTTATACCGCCAGCGTAAACAATACGCCGTCACTCTGATAATAAATAATAACGACGACCTTCTAGATAACAACGAATAATATTTATCGTGCGCTATGCATGCAACAGTCGTAATTGTTGTTTCGCCCGTTTTTTTGGCTTCTGGTATATTGTTTGTACTACTGTATTGTACACATGACTTCGGCCATTTCTCGTACTTCTCCTTCAACCAATGGGGACCGTCCCAACTGAGTTGAATGTACCACAAACGTTGCATGATAATTTTTGCAACAACTAACACAGGCCCGAGCAAACCAAGGGGATCAAAAATTGTGGCTATATTCGATAAAATTGTTCGCTTTGTTATATCGTTATTATTTATTATGTTTTCACTTAATGTATATTTAAATGAATCCGATGGCGGATCCCAACACAGGCCTAATATTTTCGTCGTGTCGTTATCGATAATACGCGGACCGTCACTATCTTTATTGTGTTCGGTAGGTAATAAACTACTTATTAAACTATTATCGTTCGATGCCCATTTCCGTAAATGTAGACCGGCACCTTTCATTACGGCAATAATATTGTCTCGTAATGTTATATCCTCTGCCCGTTCATTGCACCGCTTAACCAATCATCCACATAAAAATCGTTAACTAATGATTGACACGCGTCAGGATACTTACTGAATTCACATTCAGCTACCTTTTCTAGGGATTGGTTATAATTGTCATTCACCGTGAGGAAAATCGCCGTTTGTTGATTTATACTATCGAGTTGATTTTCTGATGAACCGGCAGCCACCCATCCGAACTTTGTTTTCTGAAATACAGGGCCGCCTGGTCGTGACTTTATTTTACCTGCAGACATTAAATCATAGAAGTGACCCGCTCCTATTAATAAGTCAATTTTCTGTGGCACGGTGAAACGCGGATTCGCTAAGACTATAGCTTTTGGAACCACGCAGCTATCATTTAGTCGGATGCCTGGTAGGTTACTCGTAATGTTCTTAACTACTAAACATGACAATGTTACTGAATAGTCATTTAAACGGGAGTTGGCTGTAACCATTACTCGAGATTTAATTCTTTGTACGTTTCCACCAATTCCTTGGACGCCTTGGTCGATATGGGTTTTTGGTAACCGCAAAATCTGTGCCATACGTTCGGTTATAAAGTTACTTTGTGATGCAGAATCCAGTAACACGCGACAATGCTCCCATTCACCACGATTACTCTTGACCAAAACAACTGCGGTTGGTAATAATATCGACGTAGCAGCCGGTAAGCTAGTATGTGTACTAACGGTTACTAATTCATTTTGAACTACTTGTTCTGACTCGCTATTTTCCGAATTTTCCGTTACGTTTGTTGCTGAGTTGAACTCTGACTGATCGGTCCGTGCACTTAAGTGTAAAAGTGTATTATGTGGCTTGCCACACTTAAAACAGCCTCGAGCCAAACATTTTTTCTTAGGGTGTGCCTGTAGACAATTCCTGCATAAATTGCGCTCACTAATGCGCTTAATGCGTTCAACTACGGACAAGGCCAAAAGACTAGGACATTTTTTGTCCAAAGTTGTCACCGCATAAGCATTGCTCCGTACCATAGATTTTGTGACATCTTGACTATGGGTAGCCGATGCTGTTGCGTTTCTCTGATTTATGGCTTTAGATGATTCGATCGCTTCTAAAGATTTAAACCGTTTTTCTAAAAATTCCACTAATTGTAGATAATTGTAGAAAGAGAGTCCTGAGCCGTGTCCGTTTCCCACGCTCGAAGACAACTTCTTTCTATCTAACTTGGTGGTTACTAAATACGTTAACATAGGACTCCACGACTCTGGCTCTTGATCAAGGGTTCTTAATGCTTGCATGTGTCCTTTTATTGAATCTGTAAACGCTCGAAGTTTAATTGCTGATTCTACAGTTAACGTCTCTAAGTGAAATAACGCTTTTACATGTGTTTGTATTAGACTTTTTTTATTGTTATATCTTTCAATTAATGTCCGCCATGCCTCTGCGTAATTTGACGCCGTGATTTCCAAACAATTAACAGCCTGTTTGGCATCGTCTTTTAAAGCCGCTTTCAAATAAAAAAAAATTTGTATGTCTGACAATTGGTCGTTGGTATGAATTAATGCCAAAAAAATATCATAAAATGTTGTCCATTGCTTATAGTCACCATGAAATGATGGGATATCTAGCGGGGCTAATCTAATAGCAGGCGCTGCTACTGTTGGTGTCGCTACGATTGAAGATGTTGCTGCCGTATTCCCTACAACACCGTCTGACGCGTTGCTGACTACCCTACTCAATTCAGATAGCCTCTTCTCCGCAATCGTACTTGCTTTAAAGTATGAGTCTTCAAAATCAGCTCTATAATTTTGCTGTTCCTCTACGTTTATCCCTTCTAGCATGTCGATTTCCAACTGTACTTGGTCGTACTCACTCCATGCTTCCTCAATTTTTTCTCTTCTAGGCCGAATTTCAATTAGGTCTGACTTTTCGTCTTGCACAAACTTTAAAAATTTTGTTAATGCTGATTTTAATTGACCTCTACTTATGCTTAATCGCGTAACTTCATTTTTGCGATTATCTTCAGGCATAATTTGTTTTGTTGGTTTTTACCGATAATAAATAATTGTTCCAAAAGAAACCAACCGCCTCAGCTGACCGTTACTAATATATATGTATATATATGTACGCTCTATTAACTGTCAGAGAGCGTTCGTGGTAATTTGAGCAAAGTACACTATAACGATAGTACCACAATAACCGCTGTATGCCGACACTATAAATATTGCGCACGGGTTTTTTACACTTACCGGACAACTATGCAGCCGCCGAACAACGATAAGATAAAACAACAATAGTTACATTTATTGTGTAGGCCTAAACACGTATCATAGCGCAGTAATCGTCCCGTAAAAGCCCCGTTAAATGTCGCAAAAGTTGTTGTTCTGGTAACCCACAACGTATTCGCANTTGTTGTTCTGGTAACCCACAACGTACTCGCGCGGCCAAACGTTGTTTATGAATAATAAACTCGGTTAACGCTTGTCGGGGGCCCTGTCGCGTCGTTTTTAAGTCCGTCTCGAGCGCAGTCCGGATATCGATATTGTCGAACTTCTCGAGTAATTCGGACTTAAATTCCGTCCATGGCATATTGTTTAATTTAATCGCTCGCCACCAATCACCTGCCCTGTCGTTCAAAAACGGGATGACGATGTTTACCCACGCGGTTGGGTGTGGGATACAGAGTAGATCTTCCGCTCTATTTAGAAACTCCCGTGGGCCCTCTTCGTTTCTCCCGTAATACTCAGGTAATCAGGCGCGTACGGTGCGTAGGTCGTGGTAGGGTACCAATACCGACCGCGAGCTGCGGGTAAGCGACAAATCATTAAAAGACCGATGACCGTCGGTTGTGTTGAATTGCCCCTCCCGCGATTGGCGCGTAAACTAAAAATCGGTCGGCTCGTTCTCATATGTATGAGTGCGCTGATAATGTTCGTCCTGCTAACCCGTGCTACACATCCGTGGTAGAGACGCTTGTACGTACGACCGTCTCATGTTGCGGGCTTGTTGTGCTTCGATGTCCGCGAGGCGCTCGTTTAGTGTTGCGTCGTGTCCGGTTGGTCGACATCAGATTCGTCGTGTGATGTGTGTAGCACGAGGTTCACCGGATGTTCCTCCGGTAAAGGCGCTACGACGGGCCGCTGATTGCTCGCGTCGATTTCTTCTTCGCTGACATCGTCCGTGGTGTTGTCGAAAACCCCCACTTCGGGTTCGCGGACCGGAATTTCGCTATCGAGCGGCGTACGCAGTAGTAAAATTTCGGTAGCTGGGTTCCCCTCTTCGATGCGTAGGTGGTTTTCTTCTAGCATAATTAGCATGTTGGGTTTCGTCGCGTAGCATGGTAGTTGTCTGAAAGCGCATAATAATCAAAAGTAGCTACGTTAATAGCGGAGATAAACAATATTTCCGTGTACGGTCAAATTTGCTACTGATGTAGAAAACAAGTGTTATTATTATTGCTATTATTGATTTCGTAAAGTACCCGCGATAAGATGGTCCGGGGCCGCCGTATATGATATGGCAACGAGTGAACAATAATAATAACGGTTACCTGGGAATCGGCCGCTTTGACAAGGTCAGACGTAAATATACTATTTTTATCTACCAATTGACTGTAACAATCGGCCGGAAATTAACTTTCTGTCGATATCAATAAGGTCTTTATAACAAACTGTAACCAACACTTTTCAATGACAATAGTTACAGCGGACTGTATTAGATAAACTACTCTAACTTTATTTTTATAAAAAATTTTCCAGAGACCAAGTCAAATCTTATCCCGCTAACACGTAACTGTGAATAACCCAGGTAAAAATTCACTGCTGTCATCAGTGAAATTCGTTCAAATAACTATATGAACAATAAAAATTTGTAAGGGAGACTTCACCGTTCCAAGTTAAAACTAAAATCTAATATACAGTAAAACCTCATCAATCCGGACTTTGCTTAATCCGGTCAGCTGTCTAGTATTACGAAAAATACGCAGTTTATGCCGTAGACTAAAATAAACATATAAGCAAGTTCCTCGAATTTCCCATAAGTACAAGTATTCTTATCTACCGTCATTAAAGTTATCATAAACTAATATCATGTTGCAATACATATATATTGTATATCATACATAGTAATTAGTGTAATGTAATATTCTTAAATCTATAATACGAACATGTTTTTTGGTTATTTTGTTTAATCCGGACTTTCATTAAATCAGACAACCTAGAGCCCTTATTGGTTCGGATTAATGAGGTTCTACTGTAATTAGAAATAAAACTGAATGGGCTCAAAGCCTCTTACCTTAACTTCTCTCGACCGGTTTAGATTTCGTACTAGGTCTAGTTTTCTTTAATAATACATTAATTTCAGAATTTGATTCTAAATCACGTGTCAACTTTCTTTTTCTCACAACTGCTTCATTATTTTTAATACCACCAAACAATAAATCCTATAAGTTATACATGTATTAAATCTATGATTATTGAAATAATAAATTGTTTTATAATAATTACAGTCTTGCGAGGAGTATCTGAAGAATATTTAGTAATTTTTCTTTTAACAATAATTGATGACTGGCTAATATTATTTCCTTCTATTAATGTACTGAATCCAAGTAGAAGTGAATCTGGAGACTAGAAATAAAATAAAATTAGGAAAAAAACTGTTAACCTTTTTAAAAGGTAAAATAATTACCGATTCTGTTGGGGATACAGCAATGTCTAAGAATTCATCATCTGAATCATCTGTAAATGATGTATTGCTGTCAGATAATGTTGACACTGATTTATAATCATCTGAATGAGCAGTAAGAGAACCACTGTCCTGTGAATTAGGATCATGATCTTCAAGTGGATATGGTCGTCTTACACGGCGTTTGTATTTTGCAAACTAAAAACCATAAATTACAATATTTATTTTCATTAATATTTAATTTCTAGAAAATTATTAAATTTAATAGTAAATTTGATATCTAACATTGATCGTTCTTTTTAACTATAGCTATTTAACAATACATAATTAACAGTTTAGAGATGAATAAAAAATTTAATTAAATTTACTGTAATAAATAAACAGACTAAGGTTAATGATTTAATTTATTCTGGGATTAATTAACGTTAATATATTATTAATACAAACTTCACAGTTTAAGTATGCACAACAGTATGGAATCTTGCTTGACATATTCATTGTACAAATAATATACAATGTATAACTAATACAAATTTGTATAATTATATTATTTAAAATATCTTTTTAAGTTTTATGTTTACATAAAATAATATATTTTTAAGGATTTAAAAAATTATTTTATGATTTAGTTTAAATAAATATTTGTTTATTTAAGGTATTAATAATAAAAATATCTATACAATTTAATTGTTATTGATATATTAGCCAAGATTAAATTAAAATAGTTACATGCGTTTATTGTATATCTTACTTTAGACATCACTACAACCATACATTTTGATGAATTTTCTTTTTCGATTAGACTGTTCATAATTTTTATAACACATTTCAATGGGCTATCGCTTATAGAATTTGAGTTTCCCTTGATTAATCTATAAATAAAAAATAATTTGTCTCTCTCTAACTCCCTCTACATCCTATTTTCGTAAACCACTCAAAATATGAGTCACCTGGAAGAATTTCCGTTTTCTGCGCTTTAAAATTCGCGTTCTTCGACTGCAGTCTCGAAACTGGTACTGTTTAACAGAAATTATTGTTTCACATCTTTTGCGACCTCGATGAGGATTTTTCGGCACCCTAATTTTTTAAAAATTTTTAATATTGTAAATATTCATTAAGTAATATATTGAAATAGAATATAAACACATATAATGATCAGTATTAAATTTTAATTTGAAAACAACAATAATTTATGAATAATTAACCCAACCCGTATTACTATAGTATTAATGTTAGTACAATTTAGTTAGTTAATTAGTAAGTGTACAACTAATAGTCTGGGTAAGCAATTTTCAAAAATGTTCGTTCTGATGTTGTATAAAGTATCACATAAATATAAAATTGTGATTGATTATTATAACATTATTTATTTAATAATGACTGTAAATTCTAGAACTTAAATTATATTATTGTAGTTATTCGTAAAAGTTAAGTGTACAGTCCACTCCAACACGTCACCGTGTCTCATCCTAAGTAGGAACCCAATACAAATACAGGTTATAATGTTACAAAGATTTTAATATTTGTATTAAAAAAGCCCTTGAAAATGGTTTTGAAATGACTATTAAGATTATTTTTTACTTCTTTTTCTTGTAAAAATTTATTAACTTTATTAATATTGTAGTAAATTACAAAAAAAATAAGCTTGTTTTACCATTTTAACAATCAACGTTTTTTTTAATTATTTTAAATATATAAGGATTTAAAAGTTATTTAATTGTCTTACTTTTTTTAATTTCAATTGTTGGATTTAAGTTTGAGTTAGCAATACAAATGTGATTTAAATTGAGCGATCTTGGTAAATTTTTTAATGACAAAGTGTTAAATATATGACTTAATTTGATTATTCCTGATGTTGGATCTATTATTCCCTATTGATAAAAATGTACTATTTGGATTATGCATAATTTAAATCATTTTGTTTAAAATATATGTTAAAAAAATTTTTTTTCACACACCCCGGGCAGGACAGCAGTTTTTTTAAATAATGTTAAAGGTTAATTTAATGGTGATCATTTACTCAACAGATTATTCGTATCTAATCAAATCAAAAGTCAAGTCAGAAGATTGTTTTAAATTTGTTTTTGTTAAATGTTTTAGCTTCGATGTAAAGCTGAGAAAGTATTTTAAATCTATTATTATTAGGTATATTTGTTTTTTTACTATTTTGCCTCTTACTTAGCGGTGAATGTACTTTAAGATTACTGGTTATTTTGTTTTAGAGTATATTTTTGAAGTTGAGCCCTAAATACGTCTGTTACCACTTATTAAAAAAATTGCAATTACACACTTTTAGATGGATGACTTACTTCGATTATTTCTATTTATGAAAATATAATTCCCTGTTAAAAAAAGGTACTGTTTAGATTATGCATAGTTTATTCATGAAAATCAAATAGTGATTTATCTCACTATCGTAAATTTTGGAGATAATGGAATTAGAGATAATGGAGTTTAAGCCCCTCTATACGTCTGTTGCTACTTAGAAAAAAAATTGTACCCAAAAATTTTTATATCATTACAATAATTTGAAATTTGCCGATTATAGACAAATTTTTTTTAATTGTCATATTATTTTTTTAAAACTTTCACTTGGTACAAGTTAGGAGGATACAGTTATTCTAGAACATTATCATAAATTAAAAAAAAAATTTTCTAAAAATTTTAAAGTTCTATGACTTTGGTAGCAGATTATTCATAAAAAACAAGTTCTAGGATCATTTGTTTTTTACTTACAGTACATTGAATTAGTTTTATTTAAATATATAATAGAAATTGTTAGGAATGTTGGTACCATTTCATTAATTATATCGAAAAAAAATTTTCCTATCACATGCATTTAATATCCATATTTATTCAATAATTAATTGGGTTTCTAGAAAAAGTATATAGATAATAAGTTTATTCGTCTATAGTATTAAATTAAATTTATTTGAAATTGTGAAACAAATAAAAAATTGCCGTTCTCAACGATTGTAATTTCTATTTTGATTAGTATAAAACTACAATTTTGTTGTAATCTTTATCATTGGTGTTATGTTAGTTATGTGTATCTTTATCGGGCGACTATTATCTACCTATGTGGACATTGTAAAATCCGAACGGGTCTGACCGTTACTGCTGGACGTGCCAGTGTATTACTTAAATAAAATCAAATGTACACGTTTTCAATAATATGTTATTATTTAAGTTTAGATTAATAGTCTTTATTTACACGGTCCTAAATCTCCTAGTTTCGTTTTTTTCTTCCGATTAAAGAGTAATATACAAAGTGTTCACTAATGTTTCTAATGTTCCCATTATTTAAAACAATTGACCCAACCCAACCAATCTTTCACACCTAAAAATATTATAGTTAATTAAACCAAGTTCAGAATCATAAAAGTTATCGGTTAACCATGTTTCAGTTAAAACAATGAAAGTACAATTTAAAGATGATACATTACAGTTAAAGTTAAATATTTTTTTCCTTAAACCACGGCAGTTCTGATAGAATCCAGATATTGAGCCATTACATAGAGATGTTGCTAAGAATGGATGACTGCTTGCCGTTGGCATAATCTTCCGTTTTTTGAATGATTGACAACAACTTTTGGCAATCCATCTTCATAATTTATACGTAGTCCAGATTCACCATCTTTAGTTCTTTATTCAAGCTCCATATAACAGGAACGGAACAATTTACATTGAAGTGGGGTTCTATCACTTATCATTCGAAAATTATCAGGAAATGTAGTACCAGAGTGCTTTGCAGAGTTTAACTCAGATAATAAGCATAAAGCATTTCCTTTACTATTTAAAATAATTTTTATAGGGCGGGTTGAATCTGCCCGGAGTTTGCCAAGGTGGACAAGTTATAAGTTCAGGGAACCAGCACTAGGAAGTGAAACTAGAATATTGTCAATTTGTCATGTGCTATTCGCTCAGTTACAAACGTCGACGTAGATTCAGGAACTCCGTATATANGTTTCTTGGATAACTTGTGACACTACAGATTGTGATGTATCAACTGAGCTTGAATTTTCCAAACTTGTAACTTTACTTTTCAGTGCATCAATTTCTTTACTAAGCCTAGTATTTTCCTTCTTCAATTCAGTCATTTGATCAGAAATCCGCAACGAGTCAGCATTGAAGTCTTTGTATTGCGAAGCCTGCAGTTCAGACATTGTCTTATTGGAAGATAATACTTCAACCTTTAAGTCCTTTAACAGAACCATCAAATCTTCATTTGAGATCATATTGGTTATATTACTCATGTCAGCTCGATTGGACGATCCATTAACTGACCTACCAGAGGAGATAGTTAGAGAAGACCGAGTAGTAACTCTTGAAGTGTCTTTTTGAGGAGTATTTGGACTCATAATGATGTTCAATATAATATACTCCTTAAAAGTATAAAAACGCAACCAAAATCACAACCGGTAATGCTGATACAGCGTACAATTGAGAAACAATAACAGGAGCGTTTAAGTCACAAAAAAAAAAATACAGCTGGTTGGTGATGTGTGTAAAATAAATAACTAATGTGTGATAAGAAATTAAATTATAGTCGTTAACTCACCAACAAGTGAAACTTAATACGCTAATAACTGCCAAAGTTAATAATCGATATCAAAAGCATTAGGAGTTAACACTTACTATATAAAACTACAACAAAGAATGACTCAACGACTAATTGTTATGTTAAAAATAAAAGATTGTAGACTACACGCACAAATCATAACGTNATATATATATATTTGTGTTGAGCCGAATGCGGACTGCGACGGCATTTGTTGGTAAAATTATCATGATAAGGTGTTGTGATTTGTTTATGCGCGTGCGAGATAGTCAGCTGTGTACTACTTCGGACCGGTTAATGGACGGCATTTGTGTGTACATTCACCCCTCTCCTTTCCTATCTTGAACGTCATTTGCACTGCTCACCGCATACATTGTCGCCTTATTTAAATTGTTCTTAGTAATTTCCGGCACTGGGTATTAGGTTTTTTTTTTTTGACCCCTACTCCAAAGGCTAGCCGTGTTGTCGCCTACGGACCGCCGGGTCAAATGTCGGACGGGTTGTCGGGGAATAGCCATAGTCGGAACTGGTCGTACTATTTCCCGTCCGTAGCGATAGATTTAGTTGTGTGCGCTGCAACTTTTGTGTTTCTTGTAATATAATTTTGTTTTTCTCGTGAGTGCCCGCTATGTAAAAATGTAATTTTTTTTATCACGGCGTCGGTTAAACCTGCCTCCTGTTTCTTTAGCCCTTGGGGGCGGGTAATGTATACTGTTTATTTAATGTTGTGAGCCAGTTTTTTTTTATGAGTGCGCCGTGCCATAAGCACGTGTGGCGAATTTTTTTTATATTTTTTTTTATATAGTTTTTTGTTGTAGGTGTCCCTATATTTTTTTATTTAGATCCCTCAACATGGCAGGCGTGTTCCAATACCACCTGTCATGTTATATATTTTGTTATATAGGTTTGATATTATTTTTTATTGGGTGATGAATATAATATTGGTACAATGTGGTGACGTAGTGCATTTTATTCCGGGGTGTCCCAACGTCTTGCAAGTTAAGCCTAACTGCCAGAAACCAGTCTCTTACTTGGGACGTATACCTGCCGTGCTTAGCGGCAATGCTGCGATTAATAGCCGGCGGGTACCCGAAGACGTTCATCGTATTCTCTAACAATAAAAGTGTAGGTGTAACTATTTTTTTTATTAATATCTGTTTTTTTTTCTTTCTCTTTCTCTGTCCCCTTTAATTTGTAGACGAGGTTTTTTGACCATTCGGTTTTTTGCCTCGTAATAACTTAATTTTTGTTTTTTTTTTTACTTAATAAAGTCCCCTTAATTTAACTTAACCATCATCTGTTTTTTCTTTTTTTGCGTGTTCCATCTTCAATGGACTCGTGTATTTTTTTTTCCTTTCAAAAATCAACTCCCCTAGTTTATAAGGTACGGGCAACGGCCTTGTATAAGGTCATCCCTGATCAATATGATTATGTGACCCCTGTCACGAGGNTTTTTTATTGGGTGATGAATATATTATTGGTACAATGTGGTGACGTAGTGCATTTTATTCCGGGGTGTCCCAACGTCTTGCAAGTTAAGCCTAACTGCCAGAAACCAGTCGCTTACTTGGGACGTATACCCGCCGTGCTTAGCGGCAATGCTGCGATTAATAGCCGGCGGGTACCCGAAGACGTTCATCGTATTCTCTAACAATAAAAGTGTAGGTGTAACTATTTTTTTTATTAATATCTGTTTTTTTTTCTTTCTCTTTCTCTGTCCCCTTTAATTTGTAGACGAGGTTTTTTGACCATTCGGTTTTTTGCCTCGTAATAACTTAATTTTTGTTTTTTTTTTTACTTAATAAAGTCCCCTTAATTTAACTTAACCATCATCTGTTTTTTCTTTTTTTGCGTGTTCCATCTTCAATGGACTCGTGTATTTTTTTTTCCTTTCAAAAATCAACTCCCCTAGTTTATAAGGTACGGGCAACGGCCTTGTATAAGGTCATCCCTGATCAATATGATTATGTGACCCCTGTCACGAGGTTTTGGTGTACATTTACTATCAACGACTCAACGGACATCAACTATAATATTTATTAATTATATATTTGTTNAACTTTGATATTTATTAATTATATATTTGTTTCTAATTGTTTTAATATACAATAGTTAATTTTTTTAAAATCCTACTGTGGTCCGACAATACACTGTCTCGCCCAGTAGGTTGGCGACCCTCTTCTTATAATTTTGTAAAACGCCATGAAAGTTACAAATTTTTCGTTGCGGCCAATTAATTTGATTATTATATATTTGTAACCTTTCAGATTGTAGACTACACGCACAAATCATAACGTTATCAAATAATCAAAATATTATTCGAATGACGCTATAGGTCGTCCAAACACTACTCGTGTGTGCATATCCGCAAATAGTGAGGTAAACGACTTTTATGTTCACACACGGCAAATGTATTATAACTATTATACTATTTAAAAATTTGCATTTTTAATAAAAATGTAGAATTAAGAACATAATCTTCTTTTAATTAATTTTAGTAGGGGGTGCGATAGTCCCGGCGTCCAAGCCACAAGCCGCCACTCATTGAGATATTATTAATATTAATATTTTGTTATTTTATACCTCAAGATTTTCTAATGAAAACAATATAAAGGTAATAATGAATTTATCTAATTTTAAAAATTCAACTAATTTTTGATTTATTTCATTTTGATCAATTTCACTGGAAATTATATTGTCTCTTAATTTACATAAAAATGTATTGATTTTTTTTGTAAAATTTCAAATTAATATTGATAAATTAATTATATATAATATAAATATATAAATACTGATTGCCTTGAATTATAACTTTATAATATTGTTGAATTGTTTTCATGACGGAATCCATTTTTTACTAAGTTTACTAGAATCATTCACATATTTTACAAAACTAGACAGGTCATAATGTTGCAAATATGTTAAGCTTTTGTATTTGGAATTTATTTAAGCTTTGAAATGATTTTTAGGATTATTTGTAATTTTTTTCATTGTAAAAAATATAGTGCTTACATTGATTCTCTATTAAATTAAATTAATTTAAATGTATTTAACAATTAATTAAGATCTAAAGCTTTCTATGGATATTTACACTACCCTCGTCTGACTATAAAAACCCATTTTTTCCTATTTAAATTAGTTCTTTTAGCAATTTTAAAATATATAAAATATGCGACACTCTGCTCAGGATTCTTACACTTTGGGATTTAGTTTTTTTTTTATAATTAGGACTTTTAATAATTCTTTTAAAATTAAATGGAACTTGGAATAAAATTAATGTAAATTGTATTTTGGTGTATCTTTTATTTTAAATTTATTTGTTTATTAAATAATACATTTTTTATATTTCTTATCATGAAAATAAATGTCAATTATATCTTATACCTCAAACATTTTGAAATTATTTTATTTTTATAATAAACCCAACCCAACTTTAAATATTCATTTAATGCTAAATGTTAATTGTGAGCTAAAGGTTACCATTACTTCAGATTTAAATTAATTTAATAATAATTTTATTGGATTAATTGTATTGCGACTCTATACTTACTGGATAGATTTTTACTAAGAGTAAAAATCTATTGTGAACTTTTCTTATTAAGTAGATAAACATTGAGCTTAATGTCTTTGTTCTAACGAACATCGTACCGGCAGACAACACAAAGAAACTTACGAATATATTTTTAGTGTTTAATTTTTGTCTTGGTGATTAATGTGCCGCATCCTTTCAAGGAGCTAGCGTCGGGACACATTAGGCCACTACAATACCACCTTGATAAATTTTTTACATAGATATAAATATTTTTGAATCTTGTTTTGGCCTGGCCAGAGGACGATTTAAAAACTACTGGTGTCGATCTCTCAATAAAATATAGTCCCCAAAAAGCATGCATATTCAACAAAATCAAATAAGGGTACATTGTTGAATTATATATATAACAAAAATATAGATTGTATAGAATCTTTTAAATATAAATAACAGCCATAGATTTTGTGTTACGATCTCGTATTATTTAAAATTAAATATTTTTTCTAAACAGTCATATTGACTATACAATACGTAGTGGACAGTGTGTGAAATACAGTGTGAATTCAAACTAAATTGTAAATTCAAACTAAACTAGATTGTTTAAAATATAGTTATGTTACATAAAATAAAAGGTAAGTACAAGTTAAACTTATACTTTCAAATAACAAACAATCTATTGCGTAATAACCATCAAGATAATTTATACAATTTTGTAAGGGATATTTAACATCATTTATTGAATATTGTTTAATCCCGAGATCAATCCACTATTTTGTCATATTCGTTTGTGTTTGTTTTATTTATTTGACCATCACCCTAATGTATTTAACCACCATTAATCACATTTCTAAATCTCCATTTATTTATATCATTATACTCTTTACACCCTTACTTATTTTGCCATATTTAAACACATGTTATTCCATCATATATTATCTTATCTTATTTTGTATTATTCAATCATACATTTATTACATTATCCTTATTATTCTAACTACGAATAAGTCCTTTAAATTTCTTTTGGTATATTACAAGTACTGAGGCCTTCATATCAGAATTTACACCATATTACTTTATTTTATTCCTTTAACTGGCTATATAAATATTTCTTTAACTCTCACTTTTTAGCTTCGATGCGAAGCTGAGAAGGTATTGGTTTTACTATGATGTGTTTTTTTTTTTTTTGTGTCTGTTACCACTTTTCTCAGCTTTCACCGAACGAATTTCTTTCAACGATACGTCAAAAGATCACAAATCGTATCTAGTCGAAGACATTACCCTTAAAAATTGAAAAATTCCCCCGTTCCCCGTAAATGGGGGAAACCTCCAAAAAAATTACAAATTTNTTCCCTCGTTCCCCGTAAATGGGGGAAACCTCCAAAAAAATTACAAATTTAAAAATCGCTAATTTTCGAAATTTTTTCAATTTTTTTTACTAAAATGTACTAAAATTTTCAAATATGAACATATCAATATAATTTTTTTTTATAGATACTTAATTGATTTACCTATCATTTGATATTTTCTTTTTGTAAATTTGACCCTTTATCTTACTACAGGGGGGGATTTAAAAAGACAACTTTTTCACAAAAAATTAACTTTTTCAACTTAACTTTTGAAAATGTTCCGGAAGGTCTGACACTTTTATATATATCTTAAATTAAAGCCAATGTAATATACTTTAATTTGAAAAAAAAAATTTGACCTCTAGATTGAATGCTATTTTCAAGTGAAAATATTCGATTTTATTTTTTACATTTTTAACTTTATAATGTTATAACTTATTGAAAAGTGTATGGATCCACACAATTTTTTTCAGAGAAATAATATTTTTTAATAAACCCTTTTTCGTTCAACATACTTTATCTTAATCGAGATATTAATAAGGAACCAGCAGATCATGTAGCTTTTGGAATAAAACATAAATTTTTTTTAAATTTAACACTATCTAAAGATTTGCATCGAAGCGTCTTTTTTGATAGTGATTTTAATCACTGTCAGATATCATTATACTTGATCCAACTATACCACGACACCACTGTGCCGCGACCCCCCTGTGCTGGTTTTTTTTTTACTTTCCTATTATATTTTTCTTTTTCTTACTGATATATTACATTAGTATAAAAATAAAACACTCATGTTTCACCACTAGCTATTACTTTAACTAAATGAACCAATCAAAACAAAGTTGTTAAAAATATANTAATTAAATGAACCAATCAAACCAAAGTAGTTAAAAAGATTTACTCAATTGAGCATATTATCAAAAATATAATTATAATTGTAAAACTCCATCGTTAACTTCAGGTGAAACTAAAAATCATTTTTTTTTTAAATTTATGATTTATATAGCAACATGTTACAAAAAATTTTATTATATTATTAACAGGTAGTAGCACACACAAATAGAGTTAAAAAATTAATAAATTATAAAGTAAAATTATTTACTTTTGTAGTTGAATACTTTTATCATATCAAATTTAATTCGACAATAAATAATTTAAGAATATTAAAAATTAATGATTTTAATTGTTTGTATGGACAAATCTAGTTAAGCTACTTTTTATTTGAATAAGGAATATTTTTTTGATTTTTAAGAGTAATAACTTAAACTAATCATTAACTTAAATATCATAAACTTAAATGAATCATTTGACGTATCGTTGAAAAAAGTAGGTCTAGTGAGGGTTGGCAAAATAAATCGTAGCCAGAAAAAGAACCACATAGTAAAATAATATTAACATGAATATCAATTTCTTCTCACGAGGGGAGACTATAGTGATAAGATCCTTTATATTTATTGAAATTATTGAATCTAAATGAGATAAATATCAAATGATTTGACAATTCTATTCTAACTCAAAAAAAAATGCAAAATATTAAAAGCCACAGACGGATTTAAACCTCGTACCCTAAGCGTGTAAGACACAAGTGTTACCCATTCGGCAACTGTTCGTTGTTATTGANTTGACAATTCTATTCTAACTCAAAAAAAAATGCAAAATATTAAAAGCCACAGACGGATTTAAACCTCGTACCCTAAGCGTGTAGGACACAAGTGTTACCCATTCGGCAACTGTTCGTTGTTATTGATGAATGATAAAATTGGCTATTTAAGCTAACTCAANTTTGTTGCATGATAAAATTGGCTATTTAAGCTAACTCAAATTTAAAAATTACTTTTTCGACTTTAAAAAAGTAAAAAATGTTAATAAGTATAATATCATATGTCTTATGAACTTTATTCTATGTCAATTAAATTATATAATATTCATGAGAGTCAGTGTATTCCCCTAATAAGATATTTTAAAATAAAATAAAATACAAAACCCAGAATTTTAATAAATAATAGCATATTTTTGAATACTGTAGCCATTTGCACATAGAAGATAGGTCGTCGGGACAAATTTTTTTTTTTCATTTAGTAGTACATAAAATAAGCTTTAATTTGATATATGTTTAAAGGACGCAGTATTTCCGGAACATTTTCAAAAATTAAGTTGAAAAAGTTAGTTTTTGTAAAAAAGTTGCTATTTTAAATCCTCCCCATGAGCAGGTTAAGTGTTAGATTTTAAAAAAAATGATATCAAACGAAAGGGAAATATGTAAAGTTTTAGTATAAAAGAAAATTATGTTGATTTGTTGATTTTTGAAAATGTTATGGAAGTTTTAAGAAAAAAAAGTGAAAAAAATGACAAAATTTGTCGATTTTTAAATTTGTAATTTTTTTGGATATTTCCCCCATTTGCGGGGAACGAGGGAAAATTTTTAAATTTTTAAGGGTAATGTCTTCAACTAGATACAATTTGTGATCTTTTGACGTATTGTTAAAAGAAATCGGTCCAGTGAGAGCTGAGAAAAAGTAGTGACAGACACAAAAAAAAAATAAATAAATAAGAAACACATCATGGTAAAATTAATACCTTCTCAGCTTTGATGCGAAGCTGAAAAATTCGTGTACTATTATTTGCTATTGAGGTTATAATCATAAATTTTCTGATTAAAATCGTTATTTATGAAAGTGAATCAGTCATTTACACAAAAAATTTAAGCATGGAGCGGGTCTCAAGTTTCATCGTTATATATAATTTGTTGTAAACTTTTGCCCAACTAAATTTATTTCAGTAGGAGAATATAGCCTGCTATTTAAGCAGGGGGTATACTAAGGGAGTTTATGGGGCTATAATAATATTATTATAACTATATAATACTATACAGAATGATTCTTTTATCATTGGCCACTTCATTAATCAAAAAAATAATATAATACTGAAATTTTCAAAAAATATTTATTTATATAATAAAACTATTTTAACAAAATTAATAGTAATTGTATTCAATTAAATTTCTTATAGAAAAGTCATTAAAAAACTATGATTTATTCAAAGTATTGAAAAACAAAAATAAAACTATAGTAAAGCCTTGTTCAACTGAAGCAGGACAACTTATTTTCAATTTTGTTATTTCTAAAATTCCAAATTGGAAAGTTTTAGAAGAATCAAAAGATAATATTTTAAAAGGTAAAATATCTGGTTATTGTAGCACATTAGACAAAAAATGGATTGCTGCTAAAGGAATATTTTATTATAATAAAAAATTTTTATTTTATTTTCTTATAAGAAAAATGAAAATTGATTGAATTTATATTTCAATTTTCCTCCGTCATCTTATTTATGTTGTGCAACTTCTTCTACATCTTGTGTTGGTCGACCTATTAAATCTTTTTTCGAGAGTAGCGATAAAACAAAAATGCGAAAAATTGAGTCATTATTAACAGAGAATTCGAATGAAGAAATTGTTTATGCCGCTAAAACTGTTTTATATCAAATAGAAAATCACGCTGGGGCAGATATTTTAAGACAAAGAACATAATCTTCTCCAACTAGAGCCGTAAAAATTAGGCAAGCGTATCAAAATGTAGAAAAATCTTGTGCGACTCTGTATACAGATGATGAAGCTTTAGCTTTAATGATTGATACTAATTTATCAAAAAATACATATTATACTATTAAAAAGAGTGCTAAACTGCGCAATGCGAATATTTATCCATCATATGACAAAATTCGAGATGTTAAAATAAGATATTATCCAAAAAATATTGAATGTAGTGATTATAATGCAAGCGTCCCTTTACAATGTTTAGTAAATCATACTACTGAACGTATTGTTGAAAGTTTGAAATTAAATTGTAACGATTTTGAAGGCTGTTCAAAATTAGATTTTCATTTTAAATGGTGCTGTGATGGTAATTCTGGTCACTCAGAGTACCATCAAAAGGCAGCACATATAATTCACAAAAATATAATTTTAAATAAATTGATTAGTTCTTCATACGAAAGTGACTGTAATAGTGAAACAGATCAGAGCACTATTAGTAAGAGCAAAAAGAGTGATGCAAATTTGTTTTTAGTTTCGGTGTACAATTTGTTGATTCTAATGTTAATAAAGCTACTAATATTTATTGGGAAAATGACAAAACACCATCCACTCGTTATTGCCGTCCGTTAAAATTTTTAAATGAAAAAGAAACCACTTATCTAATATGGAAAGAGGTTACAAAAATTGAAAATGAAATTATGAATTTAAAACCACTTATTGTTTTTAATCAGTTTGAAGTAAATTATCATTTTTATTTAACTATGGTAGACGGAAAGGTAATTAACTAGTACATCTAGCCAAACATGTTTTGTATGTAAATGTACACATAAAGATATGAATAATATAGAAAAAATAAAAACATTGACTTGTAACGAAAATAATTTAAGATATGGGCTCTCTCCGCTTCATGTTTGGATCAAATGTTTAGAGATGATGCTTCACATTTCTTATAAAATTGGTATTTTACAATCAAGTAAAAGGACTACCTTTTTAAGATTGATAAAGTGGTGCAAGGCAGAGTGGTACTACTAATAATATGTGCAGTTATTACTTAACCAATAATAATAATAAAATAATTTTTGTTTAATTTAAAATATAGTTTAATTTATGTAAAATATTTATATACATTTTAGTTAATTTGGTTTTGATAACTAACTATAATTACTGTAATTGCTATAATTACTATCAATACTTTCGCTATTATGTTTAGCTCGTTCAATAATTTCATTATCAATTTTCAGCATACTAATTTGAAATTGTTCATCTTCTAGAATGTATGCAATTTCTGTTAAAATGTTTTGTAAATCATTCAATGGTAACCTTAGATACCTGCTACATTTTTCTAACATATATTCAACATTTGAATCAATTTTCTAAAAAAAGTATTAATGCTTTTTATGTTTCTAATGTTATTTAATTGTTTAAGGATAAAATGCACATTCACTTACATCTGGTGAAATAAAATATTTGGGCGATACTGTGATTGAACCTTTATTTTTTTTATCTTCTTCGTCCTCATAAAATAAATGAATGCCTGCTTTATAATTTGATTTGAAGTATACACCAGCCAATAAATGTCCTTTATCACTAGACGACAATATACTTCTAAATTTACTAATCAAGTTGCGACGTTCAGTGACACTAACTGGTGTAATATAGGCAGCATCGATATAAATTAGATTTATTTCTGGCTTTGTGAAATTATCAAACATTGTCCATTTCAAATATTTCCCATCCAATGCTATTTGATAATTATATTTTTTTTCTGGAGACGATACTGCTTTAAATGTATCTAAGATATGTTTATTTAATTAATTCATTTAAAAAAAAATTAGTAAACCATTAATTACATAATTAGTTTCAATTATTTTAATATTTTAGTATGCGTAAGGTAGTATCAGTGGCATGGACATGATTTCTTAATGAGAAGACCGTAAACAAAAAACCTACAAAAATCCATATTTCAAACCTTTTTTTTACATTTTATTTGATTTTGAAATATATATAGTACTACTCCTTTTATCTTGTTATAAATATGCTAATATTTTTTTTTAAATACTTGTCTAAAAGTTTTTTCTAGATGGATTTTTTAAACAGTTTGTTAATCATATATGTTACTATTTAAAAAACTTAAGTTCATTTTAAGAAGGAAAAAGGATTGTAGTACCGAATTGTTTTCTTCAAAATATAGAATGTAAAATATTATTAATTTCTGAAAAAATGTATATGTAAAAGATATTGCGTGAACATAGTAAAACAATGATCCTGTAAAACATAAAATTTAGGAGTTTTAAACACAGTTGAGATGATTAAAAATTCGACACAGCAAAGTTTGACTTAAAAAGAATGTATAGTAATTGATAATAACTGTTGTTTATATATTTAATGTTTAATTTACCCGTATGTGGGCTCAGTCCATCATTCATTACAGTAATAACTCTACCAATTTGAAATCCTGGATCGAGTATCATGATACCATTTCGTCCAATTACCTTAATCTTCATAGCCACTAAGACATGTTCTTTATCAACAACCCATGGATCTGGATTGTCTCTAATTTCATATCTTTCAATATTCTAAAACATTTTGATACATGAAAAATACAATATTATTTTTGATAAGAAATATTTTAATAATTTATTGAAATAAAGGATCTAATTTGGTTATTTTATGAAACACTAAAAAAACAATTTAAACCTAAAATCAATAAACTTCATACAGCTGACAATAATTTTTTGTTGGTTAGACATTTTTTTTCATACAATAAAAAAATTATTAAGCAAACAAATATTTTAATAATAAAAAAGTCTTTGACTGTAGTTTTGTTTTCAATGAATGCATACATTTTTATCATAATTATTAATTTACTAAGTTTTGACAAGTTACAAATCAATCCCATACTCCAGCTCTTTCAGAACTTGCGTACCTATGTGCCTACAAGCATTTCAAGCTATTCTTATGGAAATCCCAACTAGATATAATAATTAATTCAATATAATAGGGCATCTACATTTATTTGGTAATTCCAATGAAACTATTTAATGTTCCAATATCATTTTAGTTAGGACAACTATAATATATTCAAAACTATTTATTTTAATCAAATTATATCCCATATATTAAAAATAAAACGATTACAAATGCAGTTATTTCAACGGTATTATTAATGTACCACTTATTGTTGATGTAATTGTACTATTTTATAAGGCAGGAAATGTTAACACGTTTTTTAACTCATTAAATTAAGTTAGAAGTTAACTAAAATATATTGTTTAACTTCGTTAAGTTAACAAAATAACTTAACAAAATGGCTAACTTAATTAATCATTTTTTTCTTAATATATACTCAAATTATACCAATTAAGATACTTTCTTCAGTTTTCTCCAATGATTGAAGAAAATGCTTTTTGATAGTTATTATCAGAGAAATATAATCTTTGTCGTAACTAATAAACATACTTGCAGTCTCATTTCACAAGATACCAAGTATAAACATTTTTTAATGCCAGGATAAATTTGATCAAGTAGTATTAATCTTTCAAGCAATAGCAAAGCCAGTCCAACACAATTATTTGCATCTCTTGTTAGTATTGGTTTATACTCTCTGAAAAATTCTTCTAATGAATCATAGTTTCCACTTTTATAGTGTTTGTAAAACCTAAAAAAATATACCAATCAATAATAAATATTTAAAAACAAATTTATTTCCTTTTTCCAAAAACTGTTTAGTTTGAAAAATAAGTTTATAGATAATTGAAAGATAGATTATTTTTTTTACATAAAAAATAGCAATTTCCATTAATTGTCTTCAAAATTTTGATAGATTATTACACATAGAACTACATAGTTTTTAAAAATTAATTTAATTTACCTGATGAAATTATGTAGAGAATCATAGTTGTTTGTTTTCAACAGTGTTTGTAATACATTTTCAAAACTTTTATTCAAATTGTCATATTCATTTATAGAATTAATTTCATAAGGGTCTCTTGGATCACCCCATTCTGGCAAAGGTATGGGCTGATTTGGTAGCCAAGCTGCATCTTTGCATTGTTCGAGCCAAAACGGATACGCTTTAAGTAAATTGAAAAATTAATTAAAATTACTCATTTTATTTAGTAGATTAAGTGTACAAATTAAATTTCAAGTATTAAGCATTTTTAAAAGACTTTACGTATTTAATAATGGTTTAAATTAAAAATAGAAATGAAATTATTCTTAAGTTTTTCACTTGCTAAGTCTATGGTTCTTGTATAAAATTTGTTTAAAATATAATAAAAATTAATCACTTGTGATTTATTCTATAAAACTAAGATTATATTAAAAATAATAATTTAAAACTAAAAAAAAAATACAAAATATTTAACCCAATAAGCCACAAAAACAAAAATATTAAAAAATCATTGATCGGTTTTTGGAAATAATGTTACCATTATAAATTCTAAACACATATTCAAGTATCAACGATTATTAGTAATTTTTTTTTTTTTTGTGGCATTTTAACTTATATACATTATTAACTTATATTTCGTTTTTTTAGTTATTAATTAATGTTTTTAATATAATTTTAATTTGCTTAAAATCTTAAGATACGTTTTATTTTTTATTTGGCAAGCTTAAATAAAAAATCAGCGCAAAACATTAAAGTAGATTTTTTACTTTTCCGTTGGATTAAATTAATAACTCTTTT
This sequence comes from Daktulosphaira vitifoliae, assembly GCF_025091365.1. Classification (NCBI taxonomy): domain Eukaryota; kingdom Metazoa; phylum Arthropoda; class Insecta; order Hemiptera; family Phylloxeridae; genus Daktulosphaira; species Daktulosphaira vitifoliae. Next base: position 8,073,839 of record NW_026099576.1, on the reverse strand, counting down.
ATCATGATGTGTCAATAAAAATGTTAATTTAAACACGAATTTTTATATTACTGAATTGTATATTATTATATTTACGTTGTTTTTGAGTAAAGTTGTAAAATGTGCATAACTTATAAATAAATATTAACAACAAAATAAAGTTGACTAGGCAAAATAATTTAAAACGTCTTGACATGTTATCTGAAACATATAATTGAATAAAATTTTAAATTAAAATAATCGTTTTTATATACCAGTAAATTTATAATCTTGGTATAAAAATTTAATCACTGCAATATATGGATAAAGTCAGAATTATTAAAAAAACATCTTAACTTATTTATCTCAATAATTTAATGAATATATACTTGGGAATTATTACTTTACAAATAAAAAAACAATGAATTACTCTTTAAGTTTTTTTTTATTTGTGATGCGATTGAAGAAAGACTAATATCTAATTTTTTCAAAAATTTTGTTAGTGTTAAATATTTATTACATTATACAGATAATGTAGCGTGTTATAAACACTCACAATTTTTAATAATATTTTACAATTATTTTTTTTTAAATAATTTATGAATTTTTACAAAATGTGTCAATGTCATATTTTTATTATTTGTTTTATTATTATTATTTATTTTTAAAATTTTAAAATGGTCATTTTTTAGACCTTTTTTTATAAAAAATTTTGATGGGTCTGTATAACATTAGCATAAATACTTATTGAGTTACAAGCATTTGAATACATTGATTGCCTATGTGACTTGGGTGGGTACAGCTAATACTGGTATATATTTAACACGCATACTCAATTATACACATAATTCATGAGTACATAAATTATTATTTTTTCATAAATAAAAAATTGGAGCTATCATAATTTTTGGTAACACATTAGTAAATTGAAATTACTTTATAAATTTAATTTAATTATTTATTAGTTACTTGAAAATAAATGTAATTAAATGACGTAATTTCATTATGGTAAGGTAACGACTTTACAATAATGAGTAATTTAAGTTAATTATTTTCCGTGACTGATAAATACGTTATTTAAAGCTAAAAGTTTTCATTTTTGAAATACATTTTTTATAAATTGTTTTATATATTATGCAAACAGGAATCAAGTATACTTTACTAAACCATATAAATAATTTATTTTAGTGATTTAATTAATCTTAATAATTAATAAAAAAAAAAAACTAGTTAACTTATCATTAATTAGTCGATCAGTAAAATTTCTTCGTATTTTTTTATTATTCATAATAATGTCACATTCTTTTTAAGTCTATTAATTTTAAAATCTAATTTTAATAAGTTTCGAAAGTCATATGTACTACGTAGTAAATAGCGTAACCTTATCAAAAACTCTTAAAACTTTTAAAATATATGATTACTTACTAATGAATTGTTAGTAGAGTTTTTCAATAAAATATTAAGTTATTAAAATTGTAATATTATGTGATAAAAATTTATATAATACAACCAAAATTACGTCATTGTAAAAATGTTCTACACTTAAGTTTAAGATAATAAAACTATTTATGTTTCAAACTGATTTGTCAGATAAAATACGTGAATATTCCACGTATAACGAAAAATACGATTTAATAAAGAAATCTGTAGCAATAAATGTGCAGTATTAAAGAATAATTTGAGAAATGATTTAATAAAATAAATAAAATTAATAGAATCAATTTTATGCTAAAAAATATGTTATTCTAAAAAATATGTTGCTTTTGCAAACACTAGAATATTAATTTGTACTGTTTACTTGGTGTCGTGTAAAATTTGATAAATTTAAAATCAACGTATCCATGTTGTCAATAATTTAGTATATTTAAAAGAAAAGAAATATATCTATATATATTTTGTATATACAAGTAAGGAAACAAGTCAATGGTTAAAAAAATAAGAACAATAGAAACCCATTTCCTTACTTACTGAACACTCTATATACATAATGGTTCATTAGAGATAAGACACAAATTTTTTTGTAAATATTAAATATTTTCCAAGTTCAAGTACTTTTTTATCGCACATCATAACATGTCTCCAGTGATCACAAATTCTGAAGGAATCAGTGATCATAGAGACATGATCAATATGTTAAATTTTACATGACATTCTATGACAAAATTATTTACATCCGTACATGGACGATTTTTCATAAAACATTTTTTTTTTTTAATTATAGCCTTTTAAAGTTTAAGTTTTTTAAACTTTTATGATTTTGTTTAAAATTGGTCATGTACGGATGTAGATAATTTTAGAATTTTCAATTTGACATATTGATCATGTTTCTACAATACTCAATTCTCCAGAGTTTGTGATCGTTTGAGACATGATTTCTTAATTTTTTTCTATTATCTACGCCGTTTTGTGGCGCTCCTAGCGAAGTTCGTTGCACTCGTGCGGCCGTTGGAGGCGGTGACTTTGAAAACCAGTTTTAGGGACATCATAAAATCTCATACAGATACAATTAGAATAATAATTGTATTTTTCATAGAATAATATTTTCTAATTATTGACAAATTTTTCGATACACCCTATAACATAAAAAACCTTAGAACATTTTTTATCGATTAAAATTATTTATTTTAAAACAGTAAAGTTTTTTAATAGAATAATTAAAATAAATCTGAAATTTATCAATCATTAAATTTTTAACCAGAATAACAACTTATCTAAAAATTAGTTATAGCAGTCTTGTTAAGATATCTTTATTTAATAGAAATATTTTAATCTAATATTTAATTGGACTACTGATAATTTTGGTAAAATGAAATTATTTTCAACTTTCTTTGTACATATTAGTGGAAATCATATCAGTATCAGTTTTATCAATGAAGTTTAGGAATTTTAATTAACATTATCCATTCGATTAATTTAATCTTATTTTAATAATAATATTTCTATGATGTATAATTTTCGTTAGTAGTTCTCAATAAAAACATCTTTAATACATTTTTTTTTAAATTTAATACTGGTTTTATAATTTAAATTGATTTATGTACAATTATTTTTAACTCACAGTAGTTTTCGTATTTAACTATTCATTGAAATGTTATTTTTTTTTTGCACGATTATTTTGTACTTAAGGTATGTAAAAATTTACATTTACACTAACGAGTTTCATTAAAATTTAATGAGTTCAGTTTTCTAACAAAGCTTAATTGATTGTTTTGAATTATTGGAGCGAAGTTCCAATAAAGCCAGTAAAATAAATACGTTTTTTTTTACTTTATTTTGCTTAAATATTTGATAAAAATAAATTAATAAAATAGTTTATTATTTACTTACTTTATACTAATTAAGCTTATAAAATTCCACCTTCTTAATCTAGAAATAATTTTAATTGTGTAACTCTAAAGTTAGCGTTCTATCGGACTACCTCGGATAACTCAACACTATAATATTCTCTTTTAGAAAAATCAATTATTCTTGTATTGAATATACCAAATTTTTACTTGAATTAATTAAAAATACACCAACACCATTTTCCACTTTTTGTTTACACAACCACTAAAAGAACGACGAGGTTACCGTTTCAGTCATGATTACAATAAGATACTAGAAACATTACATGTATAATTGTTTAAATAACTGAAGAGATTTTAATAAAGTTCGAATTAAAAATTACCGAATAGCAAATACTATTATCAATTTATTTAAAATTAACATCGAGTGACCGATATTGGTCACTTGACATTCTTTTTCATGCAAGGAATATTTAGGTGACAATAGATTTAACACACTATAATAATTAAATAATAATTCAAGGTACTTGTATTTATTATGACTTTACGAATAATGCTATTATTATTCTTTACTGTTATTAACAGTAGCACAAACCTAAACCTTATTCTTAATTATTATAACATAGTCAGTACAATTAATTAATAACTTTTTGAAAAATCAATTTACTGATGATGTTGAAAAAAAAAAATAATCAAAAAATATCGTTCTTCAGAAAATATTTTAAATAAATGTTTTTTTTATTACTTCAAAGTTGTACGTCAGCGACAAGAAATCAATGTGTTGACTACGATGGCGCTGTTGTTAGCGCAGTGTCTGATAAAGTGATGGTACACGGAGAAGGGCCATTTTGGGATTCTGAAAATAATATTTTATACTTTGTTGATATAGCTCAACATCGCGTGTATAAATGGGTCGAAAATAAATTGGATTACGTTCAATTAGGTAAGATCTTAATATTGTCATAATTATTGTAAGTAATAATGTGCGTCTACAAATTATTAATAAAAACATATGTGGAATAAATAGGTTGTTCAATAATTGAAATTTTGAAAATATTATTCATTCAGAAAATCTATCGGTTTTGACCTTACATATATAGACTTATTCTCTAAAATTTTTGAAAATGTAAAAAAAATATTTCAAATAAATTGTATTTATTACAATTTAATACATTCAATAATTATTATACTTAACTCTTATATTATACAAATGTCTATAGGAGTATTTAAGGGGTTAACCATGAAAAATAAAATAGAAACATATGTTATAAAGTATTATTTAAAGGCTATCAATTATATTTTCAATATATTGNCATATGCCAAAAATTACATATATTCATCTTAGTCGTTTATTTGATAATTTTATTCAAATTTTTAAAAATGTTATCTTACTATAATTATTTATATATATTATTATTATTTTTTTTTAATTTAAGATGAAGATGTAAGTTTTGTTATACCCGTGGCAAAAAAGAAACATACTTTCGCGATAGGATTAGGTAGACAACTAGCTTCACTTCAATGGTATACGGATAATATTAATGGAAGTATTCCTGTTAAAGTCCAACATTTAACAAAATTGGCTACTGTAGATAATGATAAACCCGGAAATCGTTGGAATGATGCTAAAGCAGATCCTAAAGGACAACTTTGGGCTGGTAAATATATTTTTAATTTAATTGCTATGTTAAAATATGTAATAAATGTAAAAAAGGTTTTCACATTTATCAATGATCATTATTTCATTTTGGAATGGTACCATTTATAGTATTTCAAAGATTTGAAGAATTAATTTTTATTGCGATAAAATATTAATATCGATTTTTAATATTGAGCTAAAATTTGAGCTAAGCTTCATTTAATTTACACAAATCTCTAAGATATTTTTCATGAAAAAAAAAACAATTTACTCGGTATTTAGTCCACAGGCTATGAATTTTTCTATGTCATTTTGATAGAAGAGAAATAATAAAAACGTATCAATAATACATTTTATTTCTCTATCAATAAATTTTGCAGGTACTATGGGCTTTGAAGATGCTGCGGGAAATATACCAACCGGACAGGGTACTCTGTATAAATTAAATGACATTAAGTCAAATCAATTTCCAAAGTGTACTCAAAATGTCAAACCTGTTTTACCAAGAGTATCTGTATCTAATGGAATGGCTTGGAGTAAAGATGGTTCCAAAATGTATTACATAGACTCTCCGACTAAGCAAATTGATTTGTTTGATTACGACTCTAAAACCGATTCTATTAGTAAAATCAATTCATCATATAAATTCTATTTCTTAACTTGATATTAAAAAAATTATCTTTTTCAGATAATCGTAGACCATTCTATAATTTTAGCACTGACTTTATACCAGGCGTTCCTGATGGTATGACCATCGATGAAAACGATAATATATGGATAGCCAACTATGGCGGAGCTCAGGTACAAACTATTGAAATTTAGTAAAAAATTTATATTCAAATGAAGTTACTTTTTATTGTAGGAAAATATGAGTTAACTATATGTTAGGTATTTTGACTTCCTAAACAAAGTCACATTAATTTTATTCTTTACTGGATGTACCATTAATGTAATTGATATTTCGAAATACTTTGTTTTTAAATAATTTTAACGGTATAAGCTATAATTATGTCATATTATATAATATGCATTTTAATAAGATAAATAAAAAAATCCAAAAAAATATCAATTTAGTATATTTTAGGAAAAAATAGGAAAGAAAATATATAGTATACTATTTGTAAACAAATTTTATCATTTTTTTAACATTAAGTATATGTATACATCAAAAATAATTTTATTGAAATAGGTACTACATGTCAGCGGAGTATCGGGAAAATTGCTTGGCAAATTACCAATTAAAGCAAAGTACGTTTCTTCAGTAACTTTTGGAGGAAATAATCTAGACAAACTTTACGTTACAACACTTAGCCGAGGGGTCTCACTTGAACAATTTAAAGAATATCCAATGTCCGGTAAAGTACTGGAAGTATCTGGTCTTGGAGTAAAAGGTTTGCCCAATCGATGGGTTCAAAATAAATGTTTTCAGTGATTGTTTTATTTTTTCAAAAATTGTATAGTTTAAAAGTTATTAATTAATAAATAACTCTGATAAATAGTCATTAAAGAAAAATAAAAAATATTTTAATGGAATTAATGAATTTTTTGTGAGAGCTTTGTTTATATTTATTTTAATAACTTGATCATTTTAGTTAATATTTTTTTATATTAATGATTTTGAAAAAATTTTTATTCAATTCCATTTTCAAGACTAAAAACATCGTACTGATAATGTATTTGAGTCCAAACTGGAGACCCATACAATAAAACCAAGTATACGACCCTGACTAAATGCGCTGCAGCTCTCTCAACCCCCCTAGATTGGACTGAGACCCGTCAAGCCGTCTATAATTTCTAGTGCAGAGCTGCACAGGTGATATGCGGCCCGAGTATTAGACTTAAATCTATGATTCGTTATGGAGTCCTTAAACGGGATCTTCAGTCACAGCACATCGAGCCGTAGAAGAGTGTACTTGTATGAGAAACACCTTCGGTATCGGGTTTGGTTTTTGGATCTGTGGCGCTCTAGTAACGATGACCCAGTTGCTGAAGTACAATGGGATCATTCGAATATTATTTTATACTACAATCTTCAAAACTACTTATTGCATTTTATGTAGGCTTCTCCAAATAGTGATACGATCTTGGATTCAGAAATAATTTTGGCACAATTATTTATTGTCGAAAAGAATTTAAGAATAACATTTAATTACTGTCTAAACAAAAGTATTATTACAATTTAATTCAGTAAAAATAAAATAGGCAACAACTATACCATAAGGCGGTAATGACAATACCACTGACCCTTGCTTAATAGTCCCAAAAAACAATTTACATAATAGCCTATTATTTTGTAATACTATATCAGCATAAATTACAAATATTCTACTTAACAGTAAAATAAATGATTACACTAACAAAAAATTGTAAATTTTATTTTATTTTCCAAATTTATAATGAAACGATTACAGGCTTAATTATAAAAAGATTTTATAAGGCTCTTATTAATAACTCTTTCAACGCCTATAGTAACAATTGATTTGGATTGTGTTTGAAAGAACTGTAAAAAAAATAGATTTACCTATATTATATATATATATGATGTGCCTTATATTGATATTTAATCCTTATATCTCTTAGATTATTACAAAATAAATTTACATTAACTATATTGAAATAAAAAAAGTCTTCTAACTGAAGTGGCCTCTAGTTTCCTAAAACTTAATTTGTTTCTTCATGAAATTAGTGAACAATCCTTCATCAACCATTTTAGTATCATTATTAAAATTATGATGAATGTTATTAATACTGCAAAGTCATACACTAACTTTTGAAATTGTACTTAGTTAATCCAATTGTTTGGTGTTCTATTTCGACTATTTACTCTGTCAATTTCTTTAATTGATTAACAGAAGATTTAATATATGTTGAAAAGTTTGTAATAAATCCCTCAAAAAATAATGAATAACGGAGTTAAAAATATTATTTGGTTGGAAAATATTTAACGGCGACTGAACATATAGAGATAATGGTTTAATAAATAAAACAAATATAAATGTCTATGAAGAAATTTTAAGAGATATAACAAATTAATATTGATCTCGGGAGTTGAACAATATTGAGTAAATGAGGTTAAATATCTATATTAATTATTCTAGTCTTTTTTAATGATTTATTATGTAAGAGGTTATTTGTTCTTTAAAATCTTAAAATAAAATTTGTACTTACATTAAATTTTCATTTCATTTAATAATACTTGAAGTAATTTAATGTTAGTGATTTTCTCCGTTTGTTGAATGCATTATATATGCGTTTTACACCACGTGTTGAATAGTCAATATAATTGTTTTTTACAAAAGTAATTTAATTTTAAATAATACTAATTTGTTAGATAAAATCTATAACTGATTTCTATAAATAAAAGTCTAAACACTCTCCATATATTTTCTCAGAAATATACTAATAATATACCTTTATTTTGACTTTAATGGCTACAAATGTTTTATTAAAGTATTTTTATATTTGACAAACTATATTTTATTAAGTGAACAAGACCAATATTTATAAAAAAATATTTGACCTGACCTAATCTAGATTTAAAATAATTTGCATATATGTAGAAATTTATCGGGGTGGTATTGTGGTAGGCCAATATTTCCCGGCGTTAGCCTTAAAAGGATGTGGTATCATAATCACCTAGGCAAAAATTCAACACTAAAATTATCACCGTAAGTTTGTTTGTGCTGTCCGTTGAAGTGATGTTCGTTGAAACATAGACATTAACTACGAAACTAGCTACTTAATAATTTAATGTGCTTCTGTAATAATTATTATTACAGAAGCACATTAAATTTAGNGTGGTATCATAATCACCTAGGCAAAAATTCAACACTAAAATTATCACCGTAAGTTTGTTTGTGCTGTCCGTTGAAGTGATGTTTGTTGAAACATAGACATTAACTACGAAACTAGCTACTTAATAATTTAATCAAACTATGCTTGTTAGATTTAGTTTTTTCTGACGGCGTTATGTTTTTTAAAATAAAGACATTAGCAATGAGACTAGCTACCAGGTAGTTAGTCTTTTCTTATAAGGTAGCTGCTACCTTATAAGAAAAGCTTACAATGAATACTTAAAGTTGTATTGTTGTAATAAAATAATTTAAAAATATGTTTGATGTTTGACGCCTTATTATAGGTAAAGTATCAGTTTTTCAAAAAAAATATACGATCTTAAATATATGTATCTAATAAAAGAGAAATATCTAAGGCATTAAAAAAATATAACAGAGTCGGTCAAGTAAAAGCTATTATCAGTAAGTATGCACGATTACCAGCAATCGATCAATGAAAATTCTGTAATTTTTTGTGTTTCCTATAGAAGGCAGTATAGTCGTCGATGCTTTATGAATAATAATTGCTGATTGTTATTTTGAATTCATAACTCGCATTTTCCAAAATGAGTACGGCCTAAATGAGTCACTAATTGTTTATCATCAATTATGACTATCAATAGATATACTTTTTATATTGTCAGATAGTGTATTTATGAACTCATAACAATGTGTCATACTACCATTGATAATGACAATGCTGTGTACCTGCGAATATTGATGTCATAAAAAACCAATTAGCTACCTATATTTGTAATCCCTTGTGTATTATACATGTATATTAACTCAAAAATTTGAAACTTTAAATGTTTATATCTAATAAACGAATAAAGTTATATTAAAAATTCAAATGCCATTTACTATTAAATTAAAAATTCAAACATTTTATTAAATTCAAAATATGTGTTCCCATTTAGTAAAACAAAAATGACCACAGAAATATTTTTGGTTGCTAAAAACTGGTACATTTAAATGACCATGTGAGAAGGCGCAAGAAGCAAATCAGCATGGTTTTGATTTTTGACTGGCTAAATCTTCATTTTTTTGTGCCTCAATGAAGCTGATGTATGCTATTATTGGCTCTGGCGCTTTGTTTCCGGGTCGTAATCAAAAATCCAAGACTCGTCACCAGTAATGACACATTCTATTAAAGAATTTTCATTTTCAATCTACTCTTAAAAAACAAGATACTAGTCCTGTTATTCTTTTGGTCTTGTGACAGAATTTTTGGAACCATTTTTGTGCAGATTTTTTTCATCTATAAATCAATGGAAAATCAAATTTTATGAACGGTGATGTGAGTTAATGCAAACTGTTTTCCAGTTATTATGACCGTCAATCGGTCAAGATCCTGAACTCTGATGATGTTTTCTTTATTTATTTTCAATGGAAGGTCTTCTATTGCAAAGTTTGTTTTTAATCAACTCTATGCCTTTTGATAATGACTTAAACCACCTAAAATCTGGGCCCTTGAAAGCACACTTTCTCCATTATACTTGTTGAAACTTTTAAAAAGTTTCTGTCGCACTGTGTCCAAGTTTAAAACAAAATCGAGCAGCACATCGTTGCTTAAAATTGATGTCACTCATAAGAATGTACTAAAAAAAAAAATCGTTTTACAAAATAATTTCCAATAGACCAATATATGACACTGTGGATTTCAAATTCGTAATGAAGGCACATTACATGTTTATCTATAAAATTTTTAATACGGAAAACTATTAATACTACCAATTTACAAGCTACGCTGTCAGTCTCATTACTTTATTTACACATCTCGTATATTGTAAGTTAAAAAGTTAAGTCAAATAAGAGGAGAGGTAAGTATCCCCATTTAACTCCCACTATTACAAAAAACATGTAATACCAAAAAAGATTTAATTGTTCGTTATAAATATTTTTAGTGAGAATTTTTGTAGCTTTTATTGACAATCTATTAAAAAGGTATTAGACTTTCCAAGAAAAATATCCGATGAGCCTAGTGGCAGTAAGCTTACTACTGCTGTTATCATAATCGTGTGATTGGTATATATCGTTCCTTATGTTCCATCGATATACAGTGATTTAACGAGTTTGATGAACCTGATATTGCTGTCTGACTTAAGTGGTATACAATTTACATTTTCCCTAATGAATCATGTGAAGGCGATATCCAAATCTTTAAAAATTTTAAACGTAAACAGTTGAATAAATAAAAAAAGTTATAAAAACAAAATTGATTGTAATTTTTGGGTTTTTATTGTTTCATTAAACTAAAAGTACGGGTTGTCGTTAAAGAAAATCAATTTTTAATCTTTTTATTTCTGAAGGGATGAAAAAAAATGATTTAATTGAATATTATTGTAGTTCACTTATTCGAACATTATCTTTCTTTGCAAAAATTAAAAATATGTAAAAATTTTTTTGATGATGAGTGTCTTATCCTTAATGAATCACTCTGCATAAAGTCAATCAGAATAAAGTAAATTTTATACAAATAAAAAAATCATCCGAATTTAAGGAAGGCTAGGAAAACAGTATGTGCTATTAATAACTTTTTCTAAATTTTATTTTACTATTGAAACTTGACTTTTTTTTATAAATATTTGATGAGCTCTAGAGACCTATGCATATGTTTATACATTTATAGTTCTTTAAAATGTTTAGGAATGTATCCACGTGATCAGTTATGAGCTTATATTTTGTACTCTACAAAGAGTCCTAATAAAATAAATTACACTTGATTGATACCTGTTTTTTTTTATTTACCACTATTAAGATTTTGAATATCATTATTAATTTTACACAAACTATCTAAAAATTGTTCGTCTTCAATAATGTGATTGAGTTTAGTTAAAATGTTCCATAACTCTTTACTTGATATTTTAAGATGATGGGAAATTCGGTCCAATGTTTTTTTAATATCCGAGTTAAGTTGCTAAAAAAAAGACCTAATTAATATCTGTGGATATTTTAATAAAATATCAAATTTTTGAAAGAGAAAAACAATTTAAAAAATTAATAGTAGAAATACAAGCAATTTTGTATTTTATTTTTAAATTACAAAAAATAATTTACCGATAAAATCAACATATTATATTTTAATAAATGATAGATTTAGGTGTCTATTTTTAAATAGTTACTTAAAACAAAATAATGTGGTGTATAAAATATTTTCAATATTTTATACTGATATTTTGTTACGTATATTCTATAGTGAGTGAATTTGCAAGTTATATAATAAAAATTAAATCAAATTTATTATGTATAAAGAAAATAATATGTATAATATTATATTGAAAAAAAAATTTTTGCTGATATTGAAAAATATTTAGGTATTTTAGAAAAAGACACTCGAAATATTATTTTACTATATATTTTAAATTCTTCAATAGTTTTCGATATAGTAATATGAATGTCTTATCCTTAATGAATCACTCTGTATATTTATGTAAATTTGAATTAAATGTATAAAAAAAAATACTTTTAGTATTGTAAAGGCGTATCAAGATATAAAGTAGCATAATTACATTCACAGAGCTAAATAACTCGGGTGTTAATTTAATTATCTGTTTTTCTTTTGGATAATCTTCATCAATATAGTATAAACACAATATATGTTCATCGATTTTAGCAAAAATACCACTCAAATTTTCTCCTTTTTCACTAAGTGAGAAGAAAAATCGGTAAGTGAATACTAGATTTCTCCGTTCAGTTACACTAATTGGTGAAAGATAAGGAGCCCCTATGTAAATAAGATTGGTTTCTTTTAAATTTGATTCATCATAAATTGACCACTGCAAATATTTTCCTTGCATAATCATTTCTATTAAATAAACCTCCTCCGGGTTCGTTGACGATAAAAAATGACCTAAAATTTAAAAAAAATGAATAAATGAGTGCTATAGATAAAATTTTTCACTTTTAAAATTTTATAATTACTATTTTTTAGTAAACAGTATAATTATATTATTAATATGACCCTTCATAGAATTCAGTTATCTTTAAATTTTAAATAAATGCTAGTTAATTCCTATAATTAATATAAAATTTACAATATAATCAAAAAAACAAATTTTGTTTAAAAAAGTTTATATTTTCTTTCCTCCTTTTAACTTTGATGCGAAGCCAAGAAGGTAATTAATGTTAGTATAATGTGTTTTTTCATGTCTGCCACCACTTTTACTCAGAACTCACTTCACCGATTTCGTTCAAGGAGACATCAAAAGATCAAAAATAGTATCTAGTTGAAAACATTAACCTCAAAGATTTACAAAAATTCTCTCGTTCCTTTTTAATGGGAAACCCCAAAAAATTACAACTTTTAAAATTAGTAGTTTTTAATTTTTTAGCTTCGATGCGAAGCTGAGAAGGTATTAATTTTACTATGATGTGTTTTTTTTTTTATTTATTTTTTTTTTTTTTTGTGTCTGTGAACGCTCAATCTCAGCTCTCGCTGGACCGATTTTGATGAACAATATGTCAAAAGATCACAAATCGTATCTAGTCGAAGACATTACCCTCAAAAATTGAAAAAAATTCCCTCGTTCCCCGTAAACGGGGGAAATCCCCCAAAAAATTACAAATTTAAAAATCGCTAATTTTCGATATTTTTTCAATTTTTTTTACTTAAAATTGCCATAACTTTTTTAAAAATGACCGAATCAATATAATTTTTTTTTTTATAGATACCTTAGATAATTACCTATCATTTTATATATTTTTGTGAACATTTGACCCTTTAACAGCCCAAAGGATGGGGTTTCAAAATGGTAACTTTTTTACAAAAAATTAACTTTTTCAACTTAACTTTTGAAAATGTTCCGGAAAGACTGACAATTTTATATATACCTTAAATTAAAGCTAATGTAATATACTTTAATTTGAAAAAAAAAAATTTGACCTCTGGACTTGTCTTCATGGTGAAAATGACTACCGTATGCAAAAATATGCTATTTTTGTGAAAAAATTCTTGATATTATATTTTACATTTTTTAACATTATGTTGCTATAACTTTTTAAAAAATGCATGAATCAACTTTATTCTTTAATGATAAATACTTTATATATACTTCTTTCATTCGACATACTTTTTTTTAAAATCGGACCATTTCCCTTTATACAGGGGGGGTGCAAACCTTTTAAAATGCGTATAGAAAGTAGAACTTTTTCAACTTAACTTTTGAAAATGTTCCGGAAAGACTGACACTTTTATATATATCTTAAATTAAAGCTTATGTAATATACTTTAATTTGAAAAAAAAAAATTTGACCTCTGGACTTGTCTTCGTGGTGAAAACGGACATCAAAGTTAAAGAAAAACGTACGATTTCCGTGAAAAAAATCTCGATTTTATATGTTATATTATTTAATTTATATTTTATATAACTTTTGGAAAAATGTATGGATCAATATTATTATTTTTTTATAATAAATATTTATATACCCCTTTCATCTGGCACGCTTTTTTTGTAAATCGGATCATACCCCTTTAACAAGGGGGGTCAAAACTTTAAACATGCGTATTGTTACTAAGATATTTTCAATTTAATTTTTGAAAGTATTCCGGAAATACTGACACTTTTAAATATATCTTAAATTAAAGCTTATGTAATATACTTTAATTTGAAAAAAAAAAATTTGACCTCTGGACTTGTCTTCGTGGTGAAAACGGACATCAAAGTTAAAGAAAAACGTACGATTTCCGTGAAAAAAATCTCGATTTTATATGTTATATTATTTAATTTATATTTTATATAACTTTTGGAAAAATGTATGGATCAATATTATTATTTTTTTATAATAAATATTTATATACCCCTTTCATCTGGCACGCTTTTTTTGTAAATCGGATCATACCCCTTTAACAAGGGGGGTCAAAACTTTAAACATGCGTATTGTTACTACGATATTTTCAATTTAATTTTTGAAAGTATTCCGGAAATACTGACACTTTTAAATATATCTTAAATTAAAGCTTATGTAATATACTTTAATGTGAAAAAAAAAAATTTGACCTCTGGATTTGTCTTCATGGTAAAAATGACTACCGTATGCAAAAATATGCTATTTTTGTGTTAAAATTCTGGGTTTTGTATTTTATTTTATTTTAAAATACCTGACAAGGGGAGTACAGATTTTCATAAATATTATATAAATTAAAATTGATATAGTATAGATAGTTAAACTTATTTAAATATGTTTGTTTCTTTTAAGTCGAGAAAAATAACTTTGAAATTTGAACTAGCTTAAATAGCCAATTTTTCAACCGCCGGAAGCAACGTACGGTTGCCGAGTTGGTAAAATTTATGTTTTACACGCTTGGGGTACGAGGTTCCAACCCGCATATGGCAATGAATTTTTTGCATTTTTTCTTAATTCTTTTTAAGTTAGTATAAATTTTAACTCGTTTGATTTTTATCACATTTAGATTCAATAACTTCAATAAAGATCAAGGATCCCATCACTTTAGTCGCCCCTTGCAAGAAGAAATTTCTTATTCGTATTAAAATTATTTTACTATATTTTAAGTTTTCGCTTCGATGCAAAGCCGAGAAGATATTTTTTTGTGACTATCATTTATTTTCTCTGCTCTAACTTGACCTACTTTTTTCAACAATACGTCAAATTACTACAATTCGTATCTAGTTGAAGATATTACTCTCAAAAATTGAAAAAAAAATTCTAATTTATCAATTAAACAGTTAGTTATTACATCGTCTCCATAAAGACAATTAAAATCATTAATTTCTAATGTTTTCAAAATATTTATTAACGAATGAAGTTTGATATGATAGGTTTCAACTACAAAATTAAATCATTTTACTTTGTAATTTAATAATTTTATTACTCTGTTTGTGTGTGCTACTATTAGACTATAATATTCAAATTTTTTTCTAACGTGTTGCTATATAAATCATTTCTAAAAAAAATGATTGTTTTTTCTCCTGAATTAACAATTGATTTTTACAAATATAATCAAATTTTATAATAAACTCAATTGAGTAAATCTTTTTAACAACTTTGTTTTGATTGGTACATTTAGTTAAAGTAAATCATTAAAATTAATTAAGTTCTCAATATTTCAATTATAGAATCTTTTCAACAAACAACAAAAGTTCCTAGGAAATTATTACTATTACTTCTATTTAAGTTATCTATTACCATAAAAATGCAAAAAAATATTGAGCTTTTCTGATAAATTTACAATAAATAGTAATTATAAAACTTTCTGACTGCATATTGATCTTAACGATACAATTTTTTTAATTGTCATAAAATTTTCTATTTAATTATGTCAATGTCAAACTTACCAATTGAGCTAAAAGTTATGGTAAAATAAATTTTTTTTTTTTTTTATAAACATTTACAACAATCAACTTTAAACGATTAACAAAATTGGTTAAATATGTCATTTTCCTTATTTTTAACTTATTAATAATCAAATTAATATTAAATATTATATCAAATCAGTATTAATTTAAAACAATTTTTTTTGTTCTTAATTATTTTTTTTTATATGTAAAAACTATTTTTTAATAATATTAAAACTTAGAAGTTATAGAAAAAGTCTAATTGCACATTTTAAAACATCGCGAAAAGTTGATTTAGAATAGTATATTTTTGTTTCTGATGGAAGTTCCTTGTAGTCCAGTGTATAAAACTTATAACTTTGTTAATTGTTATAACTTTATCAAAAATGACCAAATCAGTATATTTTTTTTTATTTAGATGCATGTCTTTATCTATCATTTGGTTTTTTTTATAAATCTAACCCTTTACCTGCCCACAAGAGGGATTCAAAATATTAACTTTTTTTTTTTTAGTTAAAGTAAATCATTAAAATTAATTCAGTTCTGGATATTTCAATAGTAGAATCTTTTTAAATATCAAAAATTACTTAGAAATGATTACTATGATTTCTATTTAAGTGTTCTATTACGATAAAAATGCAAAAAATAATGAGTTTTTCTGATAAATTTACAATAAATAATAATTATAAAACTTTCTGACTGCATATTAATCTTAAAAATAACATTGTTTTAATTCTCATAAAATTTTCTATTTAATGATTCATTCTAGTCAACGAAGGAGTAATTTTGCAGAATAGCAGAAAAAATTCCCAACAAACTTTTTTTTTTTTTGTTTTAATTAGGCAATTGGTGGATTATTCCAAAAGCAACATCAACTCTTATTTCTTTAATTATATCATGATTAGTAGTTCTTTGATTTTAAAATATAATATTTGAATATATACTAATTATAATTATTAAATTTAGTATGAAATTGATATTTAATATTGTAATTTAAACGGAGAAATTATAAAAATAATAAAGAAGTTATATTTTGCTTTACTTTTACGTGTATAAAAATTTAAAGGGCTTGATACAATAATTTTCAATAAAAACTGTTTGTTACTATAAAAAAATGCACTGGACTACAAGGAACTTTCATCAGAAGCAAAAATATACTTTTCTAAATCAACTTTTCGCGTTGTTTTCAAATCTGCAAGTAGACTATTTCTATCACTTCTAATTTTTTATATTATTACTAATTATATATATAAAATAATAATTAAAAGAAAAAAAAATTTGTTTTCAAATTATTACTGATTTGATTTTTAATATGTTAAAAATAATCAGTCCAAATTTTCAATTTTAACCTATTTTTTTGGTTCTTTAAAGTTGATGAAAAATTTTTGATAAAGATTTATGAAAGTTTATAGTAAAATAAATTGAATATATTACCATAACTTTTAGCTCAATTACAAGTTTAAAATTGACATCTAGGCCAGTCAACAAAGGAAAAATTGCGGAAAAAATTTTGTTTTTTTAAAAGTTGAATTAAAATATGTATAATGACATACTAATAGTCCTCAAGATTGGAATTGAGCTTTTTTTTTAAATCCTCGCAAAAGTTCAAAAATATGAGCTTTCTTAATTTTCTCAAAAAAAAATATTTAACTTACAAAAAAAAGTTTCGCACAAAAGTTGTTTAAAAGACAATTATAAATAAAAATATAATCTTATATTTTTTCATTTAAACAAATATTTTTCGAGTTACATTACATTTAATATGAGTAATAAAATTTATATTCCATTTTTTTCATTTTACGGTTACTTTTTATCATGTTATACTTACATTAGACACAATGTTATAAATGCATATGTGTGTATGTGTGAGTTTATTTATTTATTGTATCATTAAAGTGTAGTGTATATTGAGATACAACCGATAGAGTAGGTAATTGATTTGACGCTATATTATTTAAACCCAACTAAACGCTAAATTGTACATTCCGAAATAACAATCATATTATGTCAATTGCCACCGGAATATCTGGTAATATTTTTCTTTTTCTTTGCCTTAATCCCAACTACTTGGGGTCGGGCACCCTTATCCTAAGATTCCACTTGACACGATCTCCCACATCTTCTACGCTCACATCAGCTGTCCTCAAATCGCATTCAATAGCATCCCTCCATCTCTTTTTTGGTCTTCCTCTATCTCTTCTTCCTTCAACATTCATTTCTATAACTGTTCTTACAGCTTTCGATTCTTCTTTCCTCATACCATGACTAAACAATCTAAGTCTATTTTCTGTCATCTTATCCACGATTGACGCAACACCTATACTTCCTCTTATATGCTCGTTCCTTATCCTATCTTCTCTAGTCACTCCACTCATCCAACTAAGCATTCTCATCTCTGCTACACTTATTCTCTGCTCTACTTTCTTATCAACCGCCCAACACTATTAACCATACATCATAGCTGGCCTCACAATTTCATACTAAATTTAAAAACTATAATTAGTATTTATTCATATATTATATTTTAAAATCAAAGAACTACTAATCAGGATATAATTAAAGAAATAAGAGTTCATGTTGCTTTTAAAATATTTCACCAATTTCTCTAAAGGAAACACTATCTACAGATTTGCATCGAAGCGTTTCTTATGATAGTGATTTTAATCACTGTCAGATATCATCTATACTTATCTCATCTATGCCACGTCTATACTGTGCCTCGACCCCACTGTGCTACCGTTTGTTTTTTATTTAAAAGTGCCATAGCTTTTAAAAAAAAATGAGTAAATAGAAAAAAAAATACATTAGATATATACTTTTTGAAAATCTGACTCCTAATCTGCCTATTGGAGGGTATTCAAAATGAAAACTTTTTCAACGTACATTTAAAAATGTTTCTGAAATGCTTATTTTTTTTATTCGATAATCTTTATTTTATCTTTAAACTGATTTTTTTATTTTAAAATACCTTACAAGGGAAGTACACTAATTTTCATAAAACATATATTAATTTTATCTTACATTGAATATAAAGTTAAACTTATTTTCAATATATTACTCGCTATAAATTAAGTAAAATAACTATTAATTTTTGAATTGGTTTAAATTGTCCTTTTTATCAATGTACATATGCGATGTACGGTTGTTGTGTTGGTAAAACTGATTTAGTACGAGGTTCAAACCAACGTGTTGGAAATAAGGCTTAAATTATAGATAAAATAATAAAAACAAAATGTTTAAAAAATTAAAATTAATCAAATAATAAGATATTTTTTAAATTACAAGAACAGATTAAACGGTACGAGACTAAATTTAATATAGTCTCAAAAATACTGCGAGTTCATTTTATTACCCAACCAAACTTTTATAAAGAGATTTTAATATATACCTGTATTTGGGTATTCTTGATCATTCATAACTGTTATAACTCTGTCTAACGGATAACCAGGGTCTAAAAGTAAAACTCCAACTCGACCATCTATTTCAATTTTTAATGCGACCATAATATGTTCATTAACACTTAACCATGGACATGGGTATTCAGTATTCTCATATTTATCAAAGCTCTAAAAATAAATGTCCCTATATTAATTTTTTGTGACATTTTGGCTGACACAAAAAATTTAAATGATATTTGTTAGTTTGTAGTTAAAATGAATAAGAACAGTTTTATCAAAGTCTAGAAAAATTTTCCAATAATATTTATTTAGCGATCATAGAAGCATAATTTATTTATTAAAACTCATAAAATATACAGTGGACAAAGTAATGTATTTCGAAAAATCATGTTTTTTTTATGTCCGAAATAGTCCTAAAATAAAAATTATGTGATTTTTTTGATTTATAGAATCATCTTCAATATTACGTTGAATTCTTCCAATAGTGGTTTAGCTAATTTATTAATTTAAAATATTTTAAGAATTATTTTTGAAAAGACTAAAAAAATAATAAATTAATATAATTTGTAGATATATTTAGTGCATAACTTAGTTACACACTGATCTATGTTAAAATTAAGTATCGTTAACATTACCCTGTAACCTCATATTTTCTAAATTTCTAAACACTAATACTAAAAAATTAATGTTACAAATTTACTCATAGATATAATTTTTTTTTTTTTTTCAATAAACTTGATATTTTATATAACTCAAAACAATAAATAAAATTTCATTTTTTATAAAAAAATTAATATTTTACAATAGTATGAAATTATTATTCCAATTAATCACATTGTAGATACATCATACTTGTAAATTTATTTCACATGAAACCAAGTAAAAACAATTTTTAATTCCTGAATAGCGATCATCAAATTGTTTTAATTTTTCAATCAATAATAATGCAAGTCCAACACAATTGTTTGCATTTTTATTTAGAGTTGGTATGTATTTTCTGAAAAAATCTTCAAATGACAGATGATTGTTCTTTTTATACTGATCATATAATCTATACAGTGAAAAAGTTATTTCTAAACATTTTAAAATTTAACATATACAACCTTTCAATAAAAAAACTTTACTCGATAAAATTAGTTACTGAATCATAATTGATTGTTTTCAACAACATTTGTAATTCATATTCGAAGTTTTTTACTATCTCTTCGTATACCTCTATAGAATTGATCACAAAATATGGGTTTGAGATACCCCATTTTGGTAAAGGCAGCGGATGATCAGCAGGCCACTCTGAGTCAAAGAAATCATCAAATAAATTCGTAGCTATTTAAAAAATAAAAGTTTTGTCATATTTTTTTTTTAATTTCGTTATTAAAATTCTTAGTGAATTATTAAAGTTTAACTATACATTTGTACTCTTGTATTCAAGTGCCTCAGATATTTTTATTTTTTAAAAAAGTTAACGACAATTATGAGTATAATTTACATATTAATAAAATTATAGGTAACATATACATTTATTTTAGATTGTGATTGGTCAATATTTCTAAACAGTGACTCCTTTAATGTTAGCAAATGATTTCTTTTAAAACTATAATTATTTGAAGAAAATAGTTTTTGGTATTTTTTAGTTTCATAAGCTTTTCTTAATTTATCAATTATTAGTTATTATTTTAGCTTCGATGCGAAGCTGAGAAGGTATTGGTTTTACTAAGATGTGTTTTTTTTTTTTTTTTGTCTGTTACCACTTTTTCTCAGCTCTCACCGAACCGATTTCTTTCAATGATACGTCAAAAGATCACAAATCGTATCTAGTCGAAGACATTACCCTTAAAAATTGAAAAAAATTCCCTCGTTCCCCGTAAAAGGGGGAAACCTCCAAAAAAATTACAAATTTAAAAATCGCTAATTTTCGAAATTTTTTCAATTTTTTTTACTTAAAAGTGCCATAACTTTTTCAAAAATAAACATATCAATATAATTCTTTTTTATATAGATGCATAATATCATTACCTTTCATTTGGTATATTTTTTTCATAAATTTAACCCTTAACCTGCCCACAAGGGGGGATTTAAAATGACAACTTTTTCACAAAAAATTAATTTTTTTAACTTAAATTTTGAAAATGTTCCGGAAGGTCTGACACTTTTATATATATCTTAAATTAAAGCTAATGTAATATGCTTTATCATGAAAAAAAAAAATTTCGGACTTTATCTTATCTTCATGGTGAAAATGGCTACCGAATGCTATTTTTGTGTGAAAATTTTCGATTTTGTATTTTCCATTTTTAACTTTATTATGCTATAACTTTTTGAAAAATGTATGAATCATTACAATTTTTTTATGAGAAGTAGTATTTATATAGATCTTTCATTCGACATACTGTTTTTTTAAATCGGACCATTTCCCTAAATACAGGGGGGATTCAAAACATAAAAATGCATATAGAAAGTAGAACTTTTTCAACGTAACTTTTGAAAGTGTTCCGGAAGGTCTGACACTTTTATATATATCTTAAATTAAAGCTAATGTAATATACTTTATAATGGTAAAAAAAAATTTCGGACTTTATTTTATCTTCAAGGTGAAAATGGCTACCAAATGCTATTATTGTGTGAAAATTCTCAATTTTATTTTTTACATTTTTAACATTATAATGCTATAACTTATTGAAAAGTGTATTGATCAATATAATTTTTTTATGGGAAATACTATTTTCTAATAATCTCTTTTTTATTCGACATACTTTGTCTTAATCAGGATATTAATAAGGAACTAGCAGTTTATGAAGCTTTTGGAATAATCCACCAATTTTTTAAAATTAAACACTATCTAAAGATTTGCATCGATGCGTTTTTTTTTTATAGTGATTTTAATCATTGTCAGATATCATTATACTTGATCCAACTATGCCACGTCACCTCTGTGCCGCGACCCCCCTGTGCTGGGTTTTTATTTTATCCCTTATACCTAATGAAGGAATCAGTTTTATTATTATTTTTTTAAATTATTGATTATTGAATCTGATTTTTCTTCTTCTATTACTTACCATAATGTTACTTAATTCAATAATAATTATAATCCAAGTAATAATATATTAGATTTAGTGTTCTCTGACATAGATACCTTATATGTATCCCTATCTCATAGTCTTTTACTTAAAATTTATTCCAATTGTCATTACAGTCCCTTCCTTAAATTTCAAACTTCTTTTATTTCCGGTTGTAAATTATAATTTTAATAATGATAATTATTACAATTAAATTTATATTTAGGCTATTTTGACTGGATATACATGTTTCATAAATGTGACCGCCAAACAAGCAGTTAAAATATTTTATGACACAGTTTATTGATGCCATTGGTAAGTTTTTCCTAACTCACGTTACATCTCATCCTATATTTCCTAAATAGTTTTTTTTTTGATTTAATAACCTTACTTTTAAGAAAAAAAATTGCCAGTAAAAAATTTAAATTTACATGTTTAACGATAGAGTTTGATGATTTATCGAATTCAAGAGGACAATGCAAATCTCGTTCTAATTTATATTACTTATTTCATTTAACCTCCATTTAAAATTCCATTAGTCAAAATCCATCGACTATTTGGAAATAAACAAAAGTCTTTTTTTCTATTTAGGTCCGTGCAATATAATAATACTTGCAGTGATGGTGGTAATAATATTGTTAACATGTTTATAGATAATTCCTCAAGTCTTTATAAAAAAAATTGGAAAAATAGTATAATTTCATCTTTGCCAAAAAGTACTGATCCAACGACGTTTGACATATTATCTGGAATGAAAAACATCTATTCAACGATCCTACAACGTTTTNTCGAAGACATTACCCTCAAAAATTGAAAAAAAGGCCCTCGTTCCCCGTAAATGAGGGAAACCTCCAAAAAAATTACAAATTTAAAAATCGCTAATTTTCGAAATTTTTTCAATTTTTTTTACTTTAAAGTGCCATAACTTTTTCAAAAATGAACATATCAATATAAATCTTTTTTATGTAGGNTTTTCTAGAAATTATTTTATCAATAATATATTTTTCAAATAAATACCATCAACAATATTAAAATACAACGAATATGTCATGTTAATTATATTATAATATGTAAACAAATTTTAATTATCTAAAATAATAATCTTATTTGCTGTTCTTGTATGATCTACTTTAAAAAATATGCGTTTACATTCCTTTAAAAATATTTTTATCAAACATTAATTTCAGATAGGCATATATTGTTTTTCTAGGAAATTTACTTTAAAATTATTGAATAATTAAAAAAATAAGCATCAAATTTATTTTAACATGTTTTTCTAAATTATGGTATTTATGTAACACTATTAAAAAAAAATACTTACTGACAAATTACTAAAATATAACTCATTATATATAATGTATATATATACATGTAAATATTATATATTATTAAAAAAATTGTAAATTTTACTTAAACAAAGAAATATTTTCACCATGATAAACCTAAAGATTAAACGTTATTATTTTTGAGCTGTCCTATTATAACTACGTCTGAATTTGGTTTCAAAGTTTGTTGCAAAAGAAATAAAATTTATTTCTTCATTATTTTAAATATATAATAATATATTATTCTTTTATTATAGTATTTTTCATTTACAGAAAAGTACTATCCAAAAATTAATTTACTAAATGTATAAGCAGGTGTTTTAAAATATTTGATGTCTGCATAATATCTCACTTTTATTGACGCACGTTTTATTTATTATTAAAAAAAACTTTTTTTCTCTAATTATTCTTGTTGTAATATTTTTATGTACTGAGATTAATATTAAATACTTAAGGGTAGTAACTTAAAAAAAATTACATAGCTAATAATTCTAGAAATATGTGTAACCAAAAAATTTCATTTTTATTTAGTGTGGAAGAGAGAGCGTATAGCGAGTAAAAGATCGTAAAGTTATACCAGGCGAGAGTGTAACTTCTTCTTGTATCTGATTATAAAAAATGCCAATAACAATTATATTGATAATTCAAAAAAAATAAAATGCAGCTAAAATACTTAGATAATAAAATAAATAAATAAACTGGTACGTCTAATAAAATCACATTTCTTGGAACGTTCTATATGTTGTATTGCAACCAATAAGCAGCTACTTCTAGAAAATTTGTGTTTGTCAAAATCAGATCTTCTTTGGTGCTTTGTGCTGGACTCATGGTACATGACAAAAGGTGTTCATCAGTTTGTCGTACTCCACATTCAAATGTGTCATCTTCTCCACTAAAGCCCCATTTTATCATGTTAGCTTTAGTCCCCGGCTTTTAATCTATTAAGAGTTTTCCATAGTCGCCATGGAAGATGTACACCCAAAGGAAGTTGTTGTATAGTCTGAATCAGTTCTTTTAGTTGTAGCTCATCTTGCCACCTTTGCAGTCTAACTTTTTGTGGGGGTTCGTGCAGTTATTTTGCTGTTTGTATGAAACTTTTTCGGGATTTAAGTCTTGTGCTCGTGATTTCATGTTCGAATATAGGATGTCTTTCATCATTTATCTGTTTGGTTTTTTCTTTATCGGTGGTTGCTTGCCTTCTAATTTCAGATGGAGCTATGATTGCTAGAAGGTATAACTTGTATGTAGGTGTTGGCCTAAGACATCCCGTTATGATTCTGCAAGTATCGTTCAAAGCTACAGATACATGTTTGGTGTGTTTGGATTGGCTCCACACTGGACACGCATATTCTCCAGTTGAGAAATAGAGGGCTATATCGGTTGTACACATGGTGTGAGGTCGAGCTCCTCATTGGCTTCCAGCGAGTTCTCTAAGTAAGTTGTTCCTTGCATACACTTTCATTTTAGTTTTGGAACAGTGCTCCTTAAATGTCAAGGTCCTATCTAGGGTGACGCCTAGTCAGTGTTTTGGAATATTTTTCCTAACCATTCTATATTAATGCGTTTCTTGGCGTCACAGTTTTCGTAGGTGGAGGAAACATACCTGGGTTTGATTTTAGTTGATTATTGTCATAATAATTGGTCATGACTTTTAGTGCATTTGTTAATTTTTTTTCTAGATTATCGAAGGTTGTATCATAAACCGTAATTGCTAGATCGTCTGCATATATAAAATGTTTCGTGTCTCTTAGAGTTGGCTGGTCATTTGTATATAAGTTAAAGAGCATTGGTGCTAGCACGCCATTTTTTCGGGTTCTCTATTTACTCCATTTATCATTTAGCTTTACCGTAAATCGATGATGTAAGGTCGACGTAAACTGTTCCCATTATCTTTTTATTTTCGAAGCTGTCCTTTTTATGTTGAGTACCTGGCCTGTACAGGCCTTGCCTGGTTTAAAGCCAGCTTGCTCCCGTATCAGCAAATTGTCTATTTGAATTTTAATACGGTTCATGGCCATTCTCTCATATAGTTTGTAGGTGTGGCATAACAATGATATGGGTCGATAACTTTTTGGATCACTTAGGTCTTTTCCTGGTTTGGGAAGGGCTATTACTTTAGACTTTCTCCAGCTTTTCGGTGCACAATTCCTATGAAGATATATATATATTTCATAGTTGAAGTAACCATCGTCTCACTCTTGATCTGAAGTTTTTAATTTGTTCTATTGTAATTTCGTCGTACCCAACCGCTTTCCCATTCTTCATTTTTTCAGGCTGGTGATGAGTTCATTTATTTGAAAGTCATGGTGGAAGATGTGACATTCATTGTTTTTGTCTCTTAATATTTTTCTTCTCTTGATTTATCCCTCTGGGTTTTCCATTTTTTAAGTAACTCTGAGGCTATTTGATTAGCAGCGACATTTATACAAGTTCTATGTACAGTTGGATCTCCACTAAGTTTTTTTATTAGGCGTCAGGCTTTCTTGCTGTTTTTAGTCATATCAGAATTTTCATTGAGATCATGCCGCTTTTTGTTTTTGTCATCTCCTAGCTGATTAATAAGATTTTCTCTTGCTGCAATGGTGTCGCCGCTAAATGAATCGTTTTTAAATATGTCTTGATATATTTCTATCAGCTTTCCAGTCTCTTTACTTAGGCCTCGTTTGTGTTGACTAAATATTATCCTTACTTCATTTGCAAATATTTTGTAGTTTTTTGGTGTTGGTTATAGGTTCTGGATTTCTATATTAATAGCTTCTCTGTATTTTTCCCAGTTAGCTTTTTTGTAATTTATTGAATTGTATCGTTTCAGACCTACTAACTTAGTTTATTTGTAGTTTTAAAATGCTCTGTGTTGTGTTATTGGTATAGGAGTACATACATTGCTGGTTTATATTACTACTTACAAAGATTAGGTCTGGATTGTATCCTCTTTTCTAACGTCCACTATTAAATGAATTTGGAAGCATTATATAGAAAATATAGAGTTAGTCCCACAATGGACTTCTTTGTAGTATCAATAGACAAATTTGAATTTGGTAAAATGAAATATCGATAAGCGCAATCAAAATTAAACTGTAAATATCGATTTCAATCCTCGGTGTTATGTATTATTCATAAAATTAAGTGTCTCTATAAATTTAATTTAAAACCAAACTTACATTTAATTAATCTTTAAAAAACAATGCTCTTAATTCTGGTGTTCATAATATAATTGAATAAGATTATTTTTTTTTTATATTTTAATTTTAATTAAATGTTGCAAAATTTTATTATACAACGATTATAAAAATTGATCAAGCAAAAAATCAAGGATGAAACTGACTCCTTTTCGCCATACTGCAGACGTCTATGTTCCCAATCTATGTATTTAAATTTTTGTAACTCAAAATGTCTAATTTTGCAACTGTTACATGTAGATGACAGATGGCTGAAAGTATTTGTAAGGATTTTATCACTTATATAAAGTATCTGTATTTGAGTACAAATATTTAATGGATGGAGAATTTTAAATATTTTTTTAGTTCCACACCATTCTCCCATGACCATTGTTGAACCCAAGTATAAAAATTAGTATACATTTGGATAGTCCTCTTGACATCTCAGGGTAAAAATGATATTATAGCTTTTTAATATTAAAAATTGGTGGATTATTCCAAAAGCAACATGAACTCCTATCTTCTTAATTATATCCTAAATAGTAGTTTTTTGATTTATAATTATAATATATGAATAAATACTTATAATAATTAAATTTAGTTTTTAATTGATATTGAATAATTTAATATTGTAATTTTTACGGAGAAACTATAAAAAATAATAAAGTAGTTATTGTTTTGTTACTTCTGTAACAAATATGTATAAAAATTAGAAGTTTTGATGTAATAATTTTCAAAAAAAAAATGTTGTTACTTATGAATAAATACACTCTTTTACAAGATATTTTTATCAACCAGAATATGGTTTTTGAAATTATAATTGTTGGATACACATTGATCGAATATGCTGTCAAGATTGTTGTGAATATTCATGTTATCGTTGTGTTATATCGAGTTGTTGTCAGTCTTCTCTCTATGTCTGCATTGTCGCCGCCATCTTAACGCTTCTTCTGCTATAAGCTCCATAGAGCTTATAACAAAACTAATTCAACATTTTTTTTGTTATTTTTTAGCATGATCAACAATATCACACCTGAAAACTCACCCACCTCCCTTAACCGTCGAGGAAGTCCGCCGTCTAGTTGGACAGTTAGTGGGCACGTTTGACCTTACTTTGAACCTCCTTCCGCGCATGCTACTTTTGATGGAGGATACCGCCCGTGCTCCTTTTCTAGAAGTGCTGCGAAATCCGGTGCACCGCGCCCACTACGAACGGGGTATTAGGGTGTGCGCAAAATGCAGCATGCGTTGAACACCCTCCCCGTAACTCCTCCTCTAACATATGATTACGAAATTCCGTATTGTTATTCATGATCTTGGTATTGGTTTTACAAAATATTTAATTACAAATTTGTTAGGATAAAACACTACATACAAGGTCAAAGAGCATACCATATAAATATACAAAAAGGGTTTACATAAAATACCCAAAGAATAATAAATTGGATTTTTACCATTTTTGAATAGATTTAATATAGAGTTGTACTAGAGAAATGGTTACACGCGAGTTAATATAATAATAAAAATCGCGTAACTTTAAGTGCATTTACAGACGCGCATACATACATATTGCTAATAGTGAAAACATTTATTTATATAATAAATCTATAACAATACCTTCACCGAAGGATTTTTAGTAATAAACACTTAGAGTGAGGTAGATTGTCGAAAACAAATTAACTAAAATTATTGTATAAAGAGATGGGATATTCGTGACTCACATAAATTCGTGTATACACTTTTGTGCAGGGGCTAAATAATAATGTTTTGTTGATATTTCATCTTTACTCATATATATTAGACGTTCTTCTGTAAACACACATACCCCGAGATCACTTTCCATTTCATTCTATTATTGTCGCTGTCCAGTACCTCTAGCCACTCTTACTTTTTTTTCATACTATACAACCGTCTCCTTTACTTTTATTTATCACAAAACCAACCAATCTCCCTCTATTACTTTCATTTACTATGCGCCCGCCGTCTTTCTTTTTGTTTATCACGTATCACCTATACTTGTCCCAACTATACTACGTCCCATACTGTGCCACGACCCCACTGTGCTACAGTTTTATTTAGTACATGTATGATACAATTATACGACCTAACTGTTGAGACATCACGCATAGATATTATATACATTAATGAGAACGTTAGACAAAGTTCAAATGATATTTATTGTAATTCAAAGTGTTATTATTACCTTTTTTACAGGAGAATAATTAGTTATACATAATATAATTATTAAAATTATTAATTGCGTATTTTCCAATAGTAGACTTTTTATATTGTTACTTTATTAATAGACAAAAAGCGTTTATGAAAAATATAAAACATCTAGATGATTTAATTTTCTATTTTAATTCCAGTTAGCGATTCTATAAATGTAGCTGTTGGTAATTTCTCTATATTTTAAAAATTCCTTGTCATTCATAATATTTGAAAGAGTTTTTAAAATAGTTATAAATTCCATTTTTGTTAGGTTAAATTTTTCGCTAAGTTGTTGTAAAACTTTTTCAACTTTTTTGCTTATTTTCTAAAAGAAATGTTATTTTATTTTATTATTAAATGTATTTATTATTAATCATTTTTCGTTAATATTTATTTTAATTATATAAATAATATCTATTCATTTACTTTATTCGAAAGGAACGTTTTATATGATACTTCAATTTCCTTTTCATTTACTAAATTATCATTACAATAATCATAATAAGCAAGATGAAAAATTGGTTTATTGACATCTAAATAAACTTTAGCCAAAAATTGTCCTCTTTCATTTACCGTGTACAAACATTTATCATTGTCAACCAAGTTTCTACGTTCAGTTACACTTATTGGTGAAAGATAAGGAGCCTCTATATGAATCAAGTTTTTTTCTTTTATTTTATTTTTGTTGTAAATTAACCACTCAACATATCTCCCACTAATATCCATTTCAAAAAGAAAACTTTTTCTTGAATTTAAAAATAGAGGAAAATAACCTAAAATTTGGTTAATAATTAATTATAAGTAAAAAATAATTTTTTTCATGGTTAATATTAAACGTTAACTTTTTAACTCTATTATTGAAGGAAAACAATTACCTGTATGTGGACTCAATTTATCATTCATTACAGTTATAACCCTAGCAATTGAATAACCTGGATCTAGTAGCAAAACGCCTTTTCGTTCAAATATTTTAATTTGTAAACAAATCAAGACATGTTCTTTAATTGTTATCCACTGAATTGGATTATCATTATTGTATTTTTCGAAATTCTGTAAAAAATTTTAATTGTGTAAATATATATTCAAAAAATTATATTTACATAAAAAATGTATGCCATGATAGTATTGCCCGAAGAATTATTATTTTATAGTTAATTATAATTAATGAATTATTATATTACAATACACCATTCGTCGATGTATGATCAGAGAAACATAATAACCAAACATATTTTTTAATTTTTTTAACTGTTATATTTAGTTTTATTTTGTAAAGTTGATTATTACAATAACAAATCTCTTAGAGTTCAAAGCTATAAATTTAGTTAAAATATCTCAACACTGTTAGAGAATTTTAACAATACTTACTATATATTTATTAGGGTGGATAAAGAAAAAGTTGATCATCAAAATTTTAATGAGAACACTTTTAAATTTATTATATACATTAAAACAGACATTTTGTGAAAATTTAAGATTTAAAAAAAATATTACTAATTGCTTAACATATTTTTGTATTTTGACTAAAAATACCCCAAGAAACGGCATCTGCTATTCAATTTTTGGTCAAATATTATGTTTAGCAGTGGCAGCTCGTAGTTTGGACGACGGGACGATCACATCTCCTACTAAAATTAATTGTATATTCTTAATTCTATACTTTAAAAAAATAATATTTGATTACAAATGCAAATTTGTAAATAGTAAAATCGTTATAATACATTTGCCGAAAGTAATTTCCCTCAGTATATGCAGATACACATGCACACACGAGCAGTGTTTGAACGACCCAACCCAACCGGCAGCATCATCCCAGCAATATTCTGAAACGTATATCATAAATAAGGTGCGCAATCGTGTGCGTGCAGGTACGGTTTAGTTGCAATCTTATGAACGGGTTTTGGACGACCGGCAGCGTAGTCCGTAGGGAAAAATATTATTAAATTACTTCTTCTTCTTCTTCCTCGCCTTAATTCCAACTACTTGGGGTCGGCCACCCTTATCCTAAACTTCCACTTCACATTGATCTCCCACATCATCTACGCTCACTTTAGCTGTCCTCTTATCGCATTCAATAAGATTCTCTCCATCTCTATTTTGGTCTTCCTCTACCTCTTCTCACTTCGAAATTAATTTTTACAATTGTACTTACAATTTCCCATTCTTCTCTTCTTATAACATGACCAAACCATCTAAGTCTATTTTCTCTCATCTTATCCACGATTGACGCTACACCTATACTCCCTCTTATATGCTCGTTCCTTATTCTATCTCTATTAGTCACTCCACTCATCCATCTAAGCATTCTCATCTCTGCTACACTCATTCTGTGCTCTACTTTCTTATCAATCGCCCAACACTCCGAACCATACATCATAGCTGGTCTTACTACAGTCTTATAGAATTTACCTTTCAGTCTCACAGGAATTCTTTTATCGCATAAGACACCAGACGCTTCTCTCCACTTCAACCACCCACACTTAATACTGTTTCTTACATCCTCGTCAATACCACCAATCTTTTGCACAACTGATCCTAAATACTTAAAACTGTCCATCTCTCCAATCACGTCCTTGTCAATTGTCACTGGTCTCCTTATTTCACCTAACTCATGTTATCCTTTATCAAACTTTAGGTTCCTCCCCTTTAAATTTTATTTTAATAAAAAATAAACATCACAAGGGTGTTTCCTACGAAATTCTCATACAAATTGAGTGGTCACTCGATTTGTTGTTCAAGTTGGAAAAAAATTCCATCAATTTTTATTGAAATTTTACTGGGAGTTCTGTGATGCAGCTTATTTTTAGTTTTAACGATTACATAACAAGAAAAACTGGGAAAACCCACAGATAATGTGATATTTTTTTAATTTCACAAGTTTATTTCGTCTTTTATTATTTATTCAAACGGATTATCATTTTTATCATTAAAACTGTTATAAAATTATCATTTTGTCTTACCGTCTCACGCAAGTGATATCCGGCCTCGGCTTCTTCAACGAATACCTCTACGTTATTCGAAGGGCAGCCGCGCCTACGTGCAACCACTGCCGGGATCGCCTGGGACAACGCTCTGAACAACCTCTTCCGGTGCGAGGCGTGGGGCCATGAATGGGACTCTCTGGAATTCCGTCTGGGGTCCACGCTCCGTGTCGGGTCCTTAGTGGACCTGATGTTGGGAAGCCGGGAGGCGTGGAGGTTTGTCCAGGCGTTTGCCGAATCTATTTTGGAAAAAAAGGAGGAAGCTGAACGCCTGAGACAGTGGCAGCCGCGACGCCCGGTACAGGAGGACCTAAGGCGCTGGTTTAGGACGGCGCCTTAGGTAATTCGCGTTTATATGTTTTATGTGTTGTGAGTTATATTTTGCCCCCTTCGCAAAGTCCTACCCCCACCTCCACGTGGTGTAACCCGGGCAACGGATCCCACTCTGGGATCCGGCTAACGGGGGAAGCCACACCACGTTGTGAATCAGCTCTTGATTAATTTCGGGCTGAGTCACAACGTGGTGGTGTGAGTTTAAGAAACGGCGTGGACCGCCCTGAAGTAATGCCTCACGGTAGTTCCGGGGCCTACAACTAAGCCGGTCGTGAAAAAAAAAAGGGTTACAAGGTTCCAACCCGTACAAGGCAAAGAATTTTTTGCATTTTTTTCTTAATTTTTTTTAAGTTAGAATAGATTTTCAACTCACTTGATTTTTATCAAATTTTAAGAAGAAATTTCTTATTCATATTAAAATTAGTTTACTATATTTTAGGTTTTAGCTTAGATGCAAAGTTGAGAGGGTAGATTTTGTGACTCATTTATTTTCTCTGCGCTAACTTGACCTACATTTTTTAATGAAACGTCAAATGATTACAATTCGTATCTAGTTGAAGTATTACCCTCAAAAATTGAAACAAAATTCTAATTTATCAATTAAACAGTTACTTATTCCATGTTCTCCATACAGAAAATTAAAATCATTCATTTATGTTTTCAAAGTATTTATTGAGGAATGAAGTTCGATATTATAGGTTTTAATTACACAATTATATCATTTTACTTTGTAATTTAATTATTTTTTTACTCTATTTGTTTGTGCTACTACAAGACTATAATATTCCAAATATTTTGGTGACATGTTGCTATATAAATTATTTCTAAAATAAATTATTGTTAGATTCTCCTAAATTAACAATGGATTTTTAGATCTTTTTAACAACTTTTTTTGATTAGTTATTTTAGTTAAAGCAAATCATTAAAATTAATCAGTTTATATTTTAATTGTAGTATCTTTTTAAACACCAAAAGTTACCAGGAATTGATTACTATTATTTCTATTTAAGTTATCTATTACGATAAAAATGCAAAAAAAAATTGAGCTTTTCTGATAAATTTACTATAAATAGTTATTATAAAATATCCTGACTGTATATTAATCTTAACGATACAATTTTTTTAATTCTCATAAAATTTCCTATTTAATGCCGTGACCCCACTATGCTACCGATTTTTAAACTATTATAACTTTGTTTATCAAAAATCGCTTATAATAATATTTTTTTACAGCTATCCATCCTTTCAAAATAGTTGCTCGCCCGAAAAAAATTTTGTGATATTTTTCAATTTTGTTTACGTCGTAAAAGTTTAAAGATTTTTTTGATTTTGCTCTAATCCGTGTAAAAAAATTCATGACAACTTTTGGACCTGTATTTCAGAAGTTATTAACATTTTTATACCTAGGCGTGAGTAGGAGTGTAAAGAGATCTAGATGAAAAAATACGTCTAGTGATAAAAATAACACCACCCATACCTCACCAACAGTCAACACCTATTTTTTCTTCAACTTTGACTGCTATTGGCACTTAAAAGATAGGTCCTCGGGACAAAATTTTTTTTTTAACTTATAGTACGTAACATAAACTTTAATTTAACATATACTTAAAAGACGCAGTATTTCCGGAACATTTTCAAAAGTGGAAATAGTTCTACTTTTTATATATATTTTTCAAATTTTTAACGCACTCTGTATAAGGAAAAAATTGTAAGATTTTAAAAAAAAGTATCTCGAATGAAAAAGTTATGATACATAATGTATTTAGAAAAAAAAACATTTATGTTGATACATACATTTATCAAAAAGTTATAGCAATTTAAAGTTCAAAATATAAAATCGAAAATTTTGACACAAAAATAGTATGTTATTAACTACGGTAGCCATTTGTTCATATAAGATAAGTCATCAAGATAATTATTTATTCTTATAGTATATTTTAATTTAATACATGTTTATAGGATGCATTATTTTACATTATTGTTTATAACACTTTCAAAAGTTGATTTTTGTAAAAAAAATTGCTATTTTAAATCCCCTTAAGGGTAGGTAAAGGGTCAAAATTAAAAAAAATTATATCGTATAAAATCAAAATACCTAAGGTTTTTGATTTAAAAAAAAATTATTTTGATTTGATTTCATAATTTTTGAAAAAGTTTTGGTAGTTTTAATAAAAAAAATGTAGAAAATTCCTGATTTTAAAAATTGTATTTTTTGGAGGTATCTGCCCCATTTAAAGGGTTTGAGAGAAATTTTTTCCATTTTAAAGTGCTAGATACGACTTTGATCTTTTGACGTATCATTGAAATAAATCGGTTCGGTGAGAGCTGAGAAAAAGTGGTAACAGACACAAAAAAAATAAAAAAAACACATCATAGTAAAACCAATACCTTCTCAGCTTCGCATCGAAGCTAAACATTGATAAAAGTTGGAATTTTCTTAATAATAACTGTTAAAAAATATTTCTTAATAAAAAGTATTTGTTCGTATAACACTATTAGAATTATTATATTTTAGTATTAGTCATATTATAAATATTTATACAATGTATATCTCAGATAAATAACATCAAATAATACATAAAAATAAAGTCAAAACACTATTATTGCTAATAATTTCCAAGTTAGTTTATAAAAATATTTGAAATCCGCCTCCCATCATAAGTTAAACTCAAGACGTCCCTGGTTAAATATATATGTTTCCATTAAAAAAAATTAAGTTAATATCTTTATAAGTTATAAAGAATAATTATACAAAGTAATTATTCTGATTAATCAAGAAATATATTTAAATGAAAAAAAATCCAATTTTTCTTTCAATTTGTATTTATTTCGAGAATAATGGAGTGGTTTATGATAAATGCAATCAATTAGTATAGGTTTAAACCAACCTAATAATCAAATAACAATTATTTAATAATTTTTTACTATTTTATTGAATACAAAATAACTTACTTTCAAATTTTTTTCACATGACACTAAATATAAACATTCACGAATTCCGGGAAAAAATACATCAAGTTTTGCTAATTTTCCAATTAACAATAATGATAGTCCAACACAATTATTTGCATTATCATTTAATATTGGTTCATATTCTCTGAAAAATTTGTCAAATGACTGATCTTCCATTTTACTTTTATAGTGATTGTAAAACCTAAAAAATTTGATAAATAAACCCAACATGTTTTAATATCACAAATTAATGGCGAAGTATAAGGTTACCAAATAAAATTTGTTACTGAATCATATGTTTTCGATATTAAAAATAACTGTAATTCATTTTCCAATTTTTTAATTAGCTCTTCGTATTCCTTTAAAGTGCTGATTGTAAAGACTGGCTTTGAATTACCCCATTTAGGTAAGGGCAATGGATGGTCAGCAGGCCACTCTGGTTCTGGGCAGTAGTTTAACCAAAACGAAAATTCTTCATCTAAATGAAATTTAATATTGGATTCTTACTTGTTTTGAAAATTTTATAACAATTCAAATTACACTTTTTATAAATAAAATTTATTCGGTATAAGTGAATAGGCAAAAACCTTAATTTATTTTAATTTTTACTGTTAATCTGTAAATAATTAATTTATAAAGTTTAATTTGTATACTTAGGTTAATATATTTTTGTTTAATTTTTATTTATAAACGAATTACTACTACCAAGATAACAATGATAAAAAATAATGTTATAATAAAGTTATAAAAACATTATTGTAACATTATCAAAAAATATATATTATTAGGGTAAATATATAAAAGTTAATATATTACATGATATAGTCTAATATTTAAATAATAATACTATTAACTTTATATTCATAATTAAATATATTAATTACTTTGTTTAGATGCATATGAAGCTTCACAAATTGGACATATTTCACAAATAAACCAAAATATGGAAAGAAAGAGACCTAATGGTAAACAATGTAGTGGCATTATTTCTAAAAAATATAATAAGTAAATAATAATAACAGAAAAATTGTATCAGCAACATTTTATTAGATGTTTCATAAAACTATTTATTAAAAAATGTACATTTACTTTCTTTATTTTTACATTTTTTTATACATAATTTTTTGGTTATTTGCCATTTATTTAAAATAATATTTCTTTCCTTTTCTATTTTTCTGTTTATCTATTGTCAATAATGACCACTAATTAAGAGTCATTATCTTTGCACTGTACGTCAAATTTCATATTTGTGATGTGCTAAATGTTTATAATAAACGAGGTGTGTCAGAAAATAACGGGAACTTTTTAAATTTCATTTGGATGGTTTATGATAACATTTTCGTTTGAATTCATTATTTACTTTATCCGTGGAAGTCGCTAAGATTAGACGAGTTTTTGTGAGCTCGGCGACTTTCGTTTTTAGCTTCGATGCGAAAATGAGAAGGTATTCAATTTACTATGATGTGTTTTTTTTTTATTTATTTTTTTGTGTTTGTTACCACTTTTTCTCAGCTCTCACCGAACCGATTTATTTCAACAATACGTCAAAAGATCAAAAATCGTATCTAGTTGAAGACATTACCCTTAAAAATTGAAAAATTTTCCCTCGTTCGCCGCAAATGGGGGAAATATCCAAAAAATTACAAATTAAAAAATCAGTAAATTTTGTCATTATTTTCACTTTTTTATTTTAAAACTTCCATAACTATTTCAAAAATAAACAAATCAACATATTTTTTTTTTATACTAAAACCTTAGATTATTATCATTTTTTTGTAAATTTAACACTTAAGCTGTTTATTGGAGGGATTTAAAATAGCAACTTTATACAAAAACTAACTTTTTCAACTTGATTTTTGAAAATGTTTCGGAAATACTGCGTCCTTTAAGCATATATCAAATTAAAGCTTATTTTATGTATTATAAAATGAAAAAAAAAAATTTGTCCCGACCACCTATTTTCTATGCGCAAATGGCTACCGTATACAAAAATATGCTATTTCTGTGTTAAAATTCTGGGTTTTGTATTTTATTTTATTTTAAAATATCTTATAAGAGCAAAACACTACCCTATTTTTTTATAATAATTATTTTTATAATTACCTGCCCACGGAGGGGGGGGGTTTAAAATGACAACTTTTTCACAAAAAATTTAATTTTTCAACTTGACTTTTGAAAATGTTCCGGTAAGTCTGACACTTTTATATATATCTTAAATTAAAGTTAATGTAATAAACTTTATCATGAAAAAAAAATTTTGGACTTTATTTTGTTTTCACATTGAAAATGGCTACCGAATGCTATTTTTGTGTGAAAATTCTCGATTTTATTTTTTTAATTTTTAACTTTATAATGCTATAATTTATTCAAAAGTGTATGGATCAACACAATTTTTTTATGAAAAATAATATTTTTAATAATCTCTTTTTCATTCGACATACTTTATCTTTATCAGGATATTAATAAGGAACTAGCAGATCATATAGCTTTTGGAATTCTCCACCAATAGATTATTTCAAAAGCAACAATTACCTTTATTCCCTTAATTTTATCCCGATTACTTATTTGATTTATAATTATTATATATGAATAAATTCTAATTCTAATAATTAAATTTAGTATGAAATTGATACTCAATAATTTAATATTGTAATTTTTAGGGAGATATTATAAATATAATAAAGTAGTAGTATATTTCTTTACTTTTAACACGTATAAAAATTTAAAGAGTTTGACGCATTACTTTTCAATAAAATGTGTTTGTTACTTATAATAAAACTTTAAGTTTTATACACTTTACCACAAGGAACTTTCATCAGAAACAAAAATTTACTTTTCTCGATGTTTTAAGATATGCAATTAAACTTTTTCTATCATTTCTAAGTTTTAATATTATTACTTATTATTAAAAAAAAAAGTATTTACATATAAAAAAAAAATTTTAAAAAACACGTCATAGTAAAATTAATCAGCTTCGCATCAAAGCTAAAATGTTGAATTTGTTTCCATAATTTTTAACTCAACTTCTAGTTTAAAATTTACATTATTGGATAGAAATATTTATGACAATTAAAAAAAAGAGTATTGATAAGATTAATATGCAGTC
Organism: Daktulosphaira vitifoliae; assembly: GCF_025091365.1. Classification (NCBI taxonomy): domain Eukaryota; kingdom Metazoa; phylum Arthropoda; class Insecta; order Hemiptera; family Phylloxeridae; genus Daktulosphaira; species Daktulosphaira vitifoliae. The sequence goes on along the minus strand of NW_026099576.1, from coordinate 8,035,316 downwards.
TGGAAATTGTATAACTACTATTTATTGTAAACTTATCAGAAAAATAAATTTCTTTTTATATTGTAATAGAAAATTTAAATAGAAGTCATAGTATTCATTTCTAAGGAACTTTTGGTGTTTAATAAGATTCTACCATTGAAATATTCAGAACTTAATTAAATTTAATGATTATTTTTAACTAAAAGAAGCAATCAAAAAGATCTATTCAATTGAGTGTATTATAAATTTTAATTTTAATTGTAACAATAAATTGTTAAATTAAGGTGATACTAAAAATCATTTTATTTTAGAAATGATTTATATAGCAACGTGTTATCAAAAAAGTGGACTATTTTAGACTTGTATTAACACATATAAATAGAATTAAAAATTAATAAGTTACAAAGTAAAATTATTTAATTTTGTAGTTCAAACTTATTTTCATATCAAAACTAATTCGACAATAAATACTTAAAGAATTAGAAATGAATGATTTTAATTGTCTATATGGAGAAAGCTGATTAAGCAACTTTTTATTTAATAAAGGAAATTTTTTTTTCAATTTTTAAGGGTAAATTTCTTCAACTGGAAACTATTTGTGATGATTTAATGTATCGTTTAAAAAATTGGTCAAGTGATAGCTGAAAAAATAAATGACAACCACAAAAAAAAATATATTGTAAAATAATTTTAATATGAGTAAGAAATTTCTTCTCACAAGTGGAAACTACAGTGATGGAATCCTTGATGTTTATTGAAATTATTGAATCTAAATGAGATAAAAATGGAATGAGTAAAAACATTTTTTTCTAATTCAAAAGCTTTTGTAAGGTATTTTAAAATAAAATACGGAATCGAGAATTTTAACACATAAATAGCACATTTTTAAATGCGGTAAACAAAATAAAGTCCGAAATTTTTTTTTCCATATTAAAGTACGTTACATAATCTTTAATTTAAGATATATACAGGGTGTTCAGTATTTTCAAACTACTTTCAAAAGTTAAGTTAAACATCATTTTTTTTTTGTGAAATAGTTGTCATTTTGAATTTACCTCTGTGGGTCAAAATTACAAAAAAATATACAAAAAGATTTTTCATAAAGCTATAGAATTTGTATATAAAAACCATAGCATAGTGGAGTCCGCGGCACAGTGTGGACATGGCATATTTGGACAAGTATATATAATACAGACAGTGATTAAAGTCACTATCATAAGAAACGTTTCGATGCAAATCTGTAGATAGTGTTTAATTAATTTTTTGGATTACTCAAAAAGCAAAATGAACTCTTATTATCTTATTTATATCCTGATTAGTAGTTCTTAGAAATAAAAATATAATTTATGAAAAAATATTTATTATACAATTAAATAGAATAAGAGATTGATATTTCATAACTTAATATTGTAATTTTTATAGAGAAATTATAAAAAATTATTAAGTAGGTATTACTTTTATGGCAAACATATATAAAAGTTGAAGGATTTGAAGCAAAAGTTTAAAAAAAAAATCGTTTGTTACTCATAAATAAATTTATTAGTCTACAAGGAATTTTTATCAGAGACCAAAATATACTTATCTAAACCATATTTGCCCCGATTTCAAGTCTGCAATTAAACTTTCGCATATTGACTAAATAATAACAAAATTCTTCTAATTAATGTAACAAATATTTCTGTTTGATTATTATGTTACGTATGATAATCAATAAATATAATTTAATTAAAAAAATACGAAGCAAACAGAATGTGTTATATACAGTATATCAATATGAATAGTTATTTAAATACCAAGAGTTGCATAGAAATACTTAATAAGACTTCTATTTAAATCACTTATTACAATTAAAATATAAAAAACATAGTTATTTTAACGAAATGTTGAGTTTTTCTCACAAATTAAGTTCCAGAACACATATCAATTTAAAAATACAATATTTTATTCTTCACTTTTAGCTTCGATGCTAAGCTGAGAAGGTATTGGTTTTACTAAGATGTGTTTATTTTTTTTTTTAGCTTCGATGCGAAGCTGAGAAGGTATTAATTTTACTATGATGTGTTTTTTTATTTTTTTAATTTTTTTTTTGTG
>NW_026099576.1:7910069-8033146 GCF_025091365.1 Daktulosphaira vitifoliae | reverse complement strand
GATCCACACAATTTTTTTATGAGAAATAATATTTTTTAATAAACTCTTTTTCATTCGACATACTTTATCTTAATCAGGATAGTAATAAGGAACCAGCAGATCAAGTAGCTTTTGGAATAAAACACCAATTTTTTTAAAATTAAACACTATCAAAGATTTGCATCGAAGCGTTTATTTTTGATAGTGATTTTAATCACTGTCAGATATCATTATACTTGATCCAACTATGCCATGTCACCACTGTGCCGCGACCCCCCTGTGCTGGGTTTTTTTAAACTTGTAATAAAAATACATAATGAACGAATATTATTTAACTCTTTGATTGACAATTCAAATTGGCCCCGAAACAAAAAAAAATTTCAAACAATAAATGGCCTTGGCTATCCAACGAGCATGAATTTTAAAATAAATTCTATGTAACCTATTATATGTATATAATATTATATGTATTATATTACTATGTAAACTATTTTTCACCAAAAAATATTACGACTAATTCTAAAATTCAATTCGAGGTTGGTATTTTTGCAATTGTTCAAAACTAAATTTCAAAATATCGTTTTTTTTTTTTTCTATTTTATGATATAAATTTTAAACTTGCAAGTTGAGCTATAATTGTGTTTTAAAGTTCAACATTTTTAAATTATACATTTTCATAAAAAACAACTTTAATGGATCAAAAAAATTAGTTAAAAATGATATTTTGAGTTTTGCAAGTATTTTTTTTAACATATTAAAAATCAATAACTAGAAAAAAAAAAATTTTAAATTAATTTCTTCATGTCGTTCTAATTAGTATTATTCTCAAAAAGGTGATAGAAAAAAATCTAATTTCAGCATAAAAATTTGGTTTAGTAAATTATATATTGATCTATAATCATTAAAAAGTTTTTTTTTTCACTGATTTGATTTTAATGTGTAATTTAGTATAATTGTCTGAATTTCTAAAATTTGATTGCATTTTTTTCCAATATTTGGGAATAAAAAGTTCAACAAGGTTGAGTAAAACCTTCCAAATTTGCATAAATTATTTTCTTATACGACTGAACTTTTTTAGAGGGTACTGTGTAAAAAATATTTAATAAAAATATCTACCTATAAAAATGAAGACCATTATAGTAATAATAATTATTATCAATAAAATAAGGATTCATCATTTGCAGCTAATATTATATAAAATTAAAAATATAACATAAAAAACTAAAGAATATTTAAATCAAAAGTTACAAAAATTACTAAAAAAAACTCGTGGATATGTATTCGGGAACAGTGTTACTGTTTTTACATCTAACTCCTTAATAAAAGGTTGGTCAAAATGACAAATAAATAATTACATATATTAACATTATCGTTACGACAATGATATATTTTCAGTTTTTATTTATAATAAATATTATTGGGCGTCCTCACTAAATCTTCGGAGCAAAACAGAATTTAATATAAACTCAAAAAATTACAAAAAAAAAAACGAATTAATCCAACCTGAATTTCAAACTCTTGACCTTAAACTTCTGAACGTGATCAGCATCTGTTGAATTTGAACTAATGGAATTAGATTCCATACAACGAACAAATGTGTCAATATAAACAACCAATACAACAAAAACAAATACAATTAATTATAATTAATTGTATTTAATGGAGTCTATTGATAATTACTCCATAACTTGCTCACATAAGAGATTCGGTTAATGTTTAAAACTAATACAATTGATGCAAATGATACTGCACCAGTCACAAAAAAAAACACGACACTGGTTCACCTCCAACGAAATAACTATATAAGGTCGATGAAGGTAAAAACGAATACATCACTAGCAAAACCACAACATCGTAGTCCATAAGGCACCAACCGCCGGCCAAGTTGTAATGGAAGACCAGCGGGGATACACACCACCGTCAATCATAGCACTAACACTACTATTGAGTATTCAATATGCTATTAATACCGACTGATGCAAAGATAATGACTACTACTTTTAACAGTTACCATTATCAACGCTAACAGTATAATGAAACTCCAACCGAAAAAAACTCCCTTATATACCCCATGGATCTTATAAGGATAACATGTTATTTTTAAGATATATGATATACCTCTTATAACCTTATCACTAAATGATTTTATCATCTTCTAGCCGATTATCACATTTTGACAGTTTACAAAAGTATAGCGTTGATAAATTGCGATTTTTTAGTAATTTTTTGTTGCTTTTTAAGTCAAATATTTTCAATATTTTTTAGTATTAAAATAATATTTTTTATATAATATAAATTTTAAATAATATTAGCCACAAGTGAACAATTCTTATCATATAATTATGGCGTTTTAACTAACTATGGAATTATTATATTAACCTGTGTTATCGCTTAGTTACTTAAACGATATTTATCTCCACGAAAATTATTTAAATTAACTTTAGAAATAACTCATTTATATTGCAATTTATTATTTCAAAATTCAATACCTAATATTGTTTAATCGGAACACTTAACCCTTATTTTTAGTAGGTTTCGGATTTTAAAGGTTCTATGGATTTGTATTCCAGAAACGGTTTCGGATTAATCATATTTAAAAGGATTCCGGTCTTAAAACTGATTTTTTTCGGTTCGGTTCTAATTCCTGATTTCAAGTCTTCAATTATAAATAATTTAATATAATTTTTATTCTACGAAATAATAAATATATTAAACTGATTAATAATCAGTGATTATATTATAATCCGTTTAATTATCAATGAATTATTTCCAAATTAATTTATAATATTTTAGTATTTTTATCAAATAGGTACCTACTAAAATAATTTTCAGTAGGAAAAAATATGCATAGAATAATTATTATTCTATGGATATTTTTTATTAACTACTGAATAAATGTGATAATTCATAAATAAAATATACTTACAACTTGTAAACCTAAAATATTCCAAGAACAGCTAAATTTTAAAATCATTCAGACAATTTAATAATACAATGTATGTAATTAATACATATTTTATAGTGTGTTCAATTGAATAAATATATTAAATCATTTATATATATATAAAAGTATGTCATTTATTATTATAATAATATTCAATCATTGATATACAGTGTAATTTATTAAGTATACTAACCCTATTTTTTCATAAAAATTCATACATTAAAATTTAATTTATTTTTAAAAACCATTATAAATGTAAATATTTTTGCAAAAAAAAATATTTCTAAGTTAAAATTGTTGGAATAACTTTTGAAAGTTATGTATGAACCTATTATTAATTTTTACAACTAAATCAAGAATAGTCTAAATTAAGATTTGACTGATATATAACCAGTATTATATTATTACTGCTTAGATTATTATAATTTTTAGTTGCAGGCGATCGGAGTGCACAAGGTAGAAGGATTCTCACGTTATGATTATAAGAAGTAATTAGATTTTTGACATACGCTCCTCAATTTTCTAAATTTTCAGATGCTATTGTGTCAAAAAGTAATTATACAAAACTGGTTATTAACTAACATTTTATTTCAACCATTTTCCATCTTAAGTAAAAAATACAAATATCTTTCCATTTAAATTTGAATATACCTTTGTGGTTATTTTTTCTTGGAATATTTTTACTAGAATATTATTTCTTAATTTTTACAATGGTTTATAAAATGATATGCAATTTTGATCTATAAATTTTTATAAAAATATCATTATTTAACAAAAATGGGGATTATTTTGCATAACAAATCACTCCGTATAATAATACACCGTATATAACAAACCTGTACAGTAATAAACATAAAAAAAAAATTATAAATTTTATTTTAAAAATTTTATTTTTTATTATAATAATATCATGTCATCATAATTTATACATTACACTAATCTGGCTATTAAATCATTAGAAAACGGTATAAATATTCTATTAAACTTATTTTCAATAAAAACGTTATTTCATATTCTTATATTCCTTTTTTTTTAATTATTAAATAAATATTAATTATGAAAATGTATTTATTGTAAGCAACTTAACAAAATTAATGAAATAAAAACCATAAATTCCGAATATATCAAGTCTCATTTTTCATGTAACCAAATTTTGGTACTATTTACTATAAAAATTATTTCATTCATTTTAATCAGTAATTTTTATAAAAATTATAGTTGTTCAATTTAGATGTCAGTACAAAATATATGGTAGTTAATCTTCAATAATTATTATATTTTAACTTCTTTTAAAATCATACAAAATAAAGGTTTAAAAAAATTGATTAAATATAGTGTGATGTCAGGTTACCATTATTGTGAGAATTTATTATAACAAAATACAGACAACACATCCGCTTTTAGAGACTGACGAATAAACAATTAACTATTATTGCTAAATTGCCAATAATTTAAATTATTATAAAAACCCAAAAGATCTGCTTATCTTGGTCAGTCGACTCTAGTGCCTTGTGTCATTCATCAGCCTCAGTACTCGGTTGTCGCTGTTCGGCTTACTGTTTAAATTAAAGTCTTTGTTTTTCCTTTTTTTCCTTTTTTACCTACTTACTCTCGTACTCAACATTTCAGAGTACTTGTGTCTTGCACTTCGTCTGCACCTCATACCTAAGTGTTACCCTTATTCCCTTCTTATAACAACGGCTTTTCGAAACCCACAGCTAACCCGGAGTGACAGCCGAACATGGCGACTGCTGTATGATTACATGCACATGAATACCCAGTCAGCAGACTCAATATCAACGCCGTAAATACATACACATCATCTTCATTATCATAGTTCTCTTTACTTTTACTTTTGTGTTACGACAATAGTGTTCAGGTATTAAAATTTTTATCTGTCGAATATTAATTACTTTTTAACAAACAAAATAAAATTCGTTATTTAATAACAAAAATTTCAAAAAAATTTTAAACAAAAAATATTTTCTAAATATGTAACGTAACAAAAAATTATTTCTTCATTTTTTTGTATACGTGTAAGTAGGGTAAAAATGGGGAAACTGCTGAATGACACCAACCGCTCTGGTTGTGATGAAGGGGCGTTGTCTGAGAGGGAGTAGTATATCCTTTTTTTTATTTCACCGCCGGCGTTGTTGTGGAACTGCCGTTAGGAATCACTTTAGAGCGACCCACGCCATCTATATAATTTAAAACGTGTTGTAACCTCCCCCGTTAGCCGAATCCTAGAGTGAGATCCATTACCCAGGTTGCAATGCATGGAAATGGGGGCAGGACAAATATAAAAGAAGAACAAAGAAACACAATACAAAATTCTTACGGTGCCGGAAGAAACCAACGCCGCAAGTAATTCTGCCTAGGGCCTTGGGTCAGTCTCTACCTGAGGCGATCCGCTTCTTCCTTTCAGCTCATTACCGATTTAGTGAACGCCTGAACGAGAGACCTCCTCTCCTGGCTTCTCAACATGAGGTCCGCCATGGACCTCACACCGAATCTGGACCCTATTTGAGATTCAAAAGAGTCCCGCTCAAGGGACTATGCCTCGCACCGGAAGAGCTTATGCAGTGCATTATCCGCTTCTTCCAGGCAATCTCGACAGTGGTCGACTTGCGACAAGGCTGCTTTACAAATACCGTTAAGGTATTCGTTGAAGCAGTCATGGTTAGACATCACTTGGGTCAGATGGTACGTCATTTCCCCATAAGTCCGGCCAATCTACCTGTCGAGCTAGCTGGGTCAGATAAGAGACCTCGGCAAGTCGTTGATTCAGATCCGTAACGGGCGGCGTCCCGCAAGGGTCTGTTTTCAGGACTCTGCTGTGGAACATCACTCACGACGCGGTATATCCATCCTGCTTAAGGATTCCATGACTTATCTGGGCCTAGTCGTAGACTAAAGTCTAAAGTGGGCCCAGAAAGTCATGAATAGTAGGCGGGACTCATGCATAATCTGTGAGGACCGAGGAAGTAGTAGCCCAGACTATAAGTCAGAGTCTTATACGCATTCACTGAATCCGTCTTGAAAAAGGAGGAAGCGAAATGCCTGAGACAGAGGCAGTCATGCCGCCCCCTCGAGTTTGTCTTGTCCGGTGGTCGGTAGATAGGACAGGTCAAGGGGTACAGCACGGCGAGACACGTCGGCGACTATGTAAACTAGTTCAAGTAGTAATTTTTGTTACTTATAACAAAGTTATAAGTTTTAGACTACAAGGAACTTTCAGCAGCAACAAATATATACTTTTCTAAATCAACTTTTCGCGATGTTTTCAAATCTGCAATTAGACTTTTTCTATCACTTCTAATTTTATTAATTACATATAAAATAATAATTAAAAGAAAAAAAATTGTATGACCTAAATGTAAAGACATTATGTATAGAAACTGTATACAATAATGGTTACGTTAGTCAATGTTAGACAATTAATAATTTTTAAGATTTAAAGTATTATTACGAATTATTTTACAAGAAAAATTTCTTTTATATACATATATATAAATTATAAATAATTATTACAATTATTTATTGCTTATATTAAAACAATAACTTATTATTATTATAAACATTAATGAAAAATATAAGAAAATTCATTATGATAGATTATTAGATGGTTTAAATTTTTTATTTAATTCCAGTTAGCAATTCTGAAAATTCTGTCATCGGTACTTTTTCTATAGTTTAAAAACTGTTCGTCATTCAAAATGTTAGCAAGTGTTATTAACATTGTTAGAAATTCTTCCTTTGTTAGCTTAAATTGTTCGCTAAAGTGACACAAAAATACTTCAAATTTATTGCTTATTCTCTAAAAAAAATTTTCATCTAATTAATTTATATTATATAGTGTTTATCATTTATTTTTCGTTTNTTATTGCTTATTCTCTAAAAAAAATTTTCATCTAATTAATTTATATTATATAGTGTTTATCATTTATTTTTCGTTTATATTAATTTCAATTAATATATATATATTCATTTACTTTGTTTGAAACAAAATCTTCATACGGGACTTTAATATGTTGCCAATCTTCTAAATTACCATGATTATAATCTTGATAAATAAAATGAAAAACTGGATTATTGACATGAACATAAAATAGAGCCAAATATTGACCTTTTTCATTCATCGAGTACAAAGCTCTATAATTGTCAACCAAGTTTCTACGTTCAGTTACACTAATAGGTGAAAGATAAGGAGCATCTATATAAATTAAGGCATGGTCTTCTATTTTATCTGTGGAGTAAGTTAACCACTCAATATATCTCTCACTAGAATCCATTTCAAAAATATAACTTTTTTTTGCATTGGTCGATGCAGGAAAATAACCTAAAAGTTATATATTAGTTATTTATTTGAAGTAAAGAATATTTTTTTTATGATTTATGTTTAACGTTATCTTTCATAATCTATAATTGAAAGAAAAAATTTACCTGTATGTGGACTCAAATTATCACTCATAACAGTTATAACTCTAGCAATTGAATAACCTGGATCTAATAGCAAAACTCCTTTACGTCCGAAAATTTCAATTTTTAAAGAAACCAAGACATGTTTTATAATTGTTAATAACGGATTTGGAATATCACTAATGTATTTTTCAATATTCTGTAAAAATTTCCAAACGTCAATAAAAGTATTAAAAAATTATTTTTTATTTCTACGGCAATGATTTTTATGAAGATAAAGTACTACCCTAAGAATCATTATTTCACAATTAATTATAACTAATTACAATTATATTTGTAATTAGTATATTGTAATATACTATATGGTGTTAATAAACTATAATACTTCTTAACTAACAAACTTCTATTATCAAAAAAAATTTAAAAAGGTAAATTGTTTATGATAAATTCACACGTGCTTTTAAAGATGTGCAGTTGAAGTAGTGTGAGAAAAAACCTTAACAACAATATTTAAATTTCATGATTGCACATTTTAATGTGGTTAATAGCGTGTTACAAATTTCATAGAAACTATTGAAAAAATATTTAATTATAGTATTTTTAGTCCACTGGCAGAGTTATGTTATATGTTGACTTGTTGGTTTTAACCATGGTTTTATGAACTTATTGTCTATTTGAAATTTTCTAACCTAATAACTTACAGATGAATAAATAATTATTTATTAAAAACCTATTAATCTGAAACAAAATAACATACTTTACAATTTCTATCACATGACACTAAGTATAAACATTCACGAATTCCGGGAAAAAATTCATCAAGTTTTGCTAATTTTCCAATTAACAATAATGATAGTCCAACACAATTATTTGCATTATCATTTAACATTGGTTCATATTCTCTGAAAAATTTATCGAATGACTGATCTTCCATTTTACTTTTATAGTGATTGTAAAACCTAAAAAATTTGATAAATAAACCCAACATGTTTTAATATCACAAATTAATGGCGAAGTATAAAGTTACCAAATAAAATTTGTTACTGAATCAATATTTTTCGATTTTAACAATATCTGTAATTCATTTTCCAATTTTCTTACTAGCTCTTCGTATTCTTCTAAGGAGTAAATTGTAAAGACTGGTTTTGAGATACCCCATGTTGGTAAAGGCAATGGATGGTCATCAAACCATTCTGCTTCTGAGCAATTGTTTAACCAAAACGAAAATACTTTATCTAAATAAAATATAATATTTGGTTCTTACTTGTTTTAAAAATTTATTTATGTACGAATTACTATAAAATACAGACATATTAATTTATTATATGTCATACATTCTATAGTTCAAATGATTATACTATTAAGTATATTAATTACTTTGTTTAGAAGCATATGAAACTTCATCAACTGGACATATTTCACAAACAAACCAACATATGAAAAAGAAGAGACCTAATGGTAAACAGTGTTGCGGCATTATTTCTAAAAAATAACATAGTAAAAAATAAAAACAAAATTATTTTATCAAAAATATTCAATTAGATTTTTAAATAATTGTATTATATTTACATATAGTGGTGCGAATTTAATAATTACCGTGATTATAAGTCTCATTTTATTACAGCGATTTATAAAATGAGAAATTAATATGAATATAAAATAAAAGATATAACAATTATAAAATAATCAATGATCTTGTCTTGTGAATACGGTTTGAGTTATATGTAAAGGTGAGGTTCTATTCTCTACTACCGTGATCAAGAGTATTTATTTTTAACCCGGTTTGAAAGTAAATGGCGTAAGGGGTTATACTTAATAACACAACTTGAAATTAAGTAAGACACATTGCAGTTATGGTCTGAACTTTGTATTATGATTTTAATGACAAATAAATAATAGGATAACTCGAATTTAATAAAACTGTACTAAATTAGTATAAAATCGTTAGTGAAATTTCTATTACATATTACAATATTTTTTAATAGAAGATCTTTATTATTTGAAAATATCAATCAGTACAAATTTTTTAATGTAATGCTCAAAATTTAACAGGTAAATTACAATGAATTATTTAAAGTAAAATACCAATTTAATGGGATATTTATGGTTTTATTTAGTGTAAAATCATAAACAAGATCAAACAACAAATTTGTTTAAACGAATATTACTTATTTTTTATTGTAAATTAAATATTGATTTTATATATTGTATTTTTTTAAATGAAATCTATTATATTGTTATTTTATATGCCCTTCTAATATTTTTAGAGCATTCAAGTTTGGGCCCTTCATATAATCAATACATATTAAAATAACATATTAATAAAAACAAAATCCAGTTCCAACAAACTTCTAGTATTAAGATTTTTTGTCCTATGTTTTTATCCTAAAAATGTAATAAATATATATATATATTATATTATACATTATATAAAGTTATAATTTTAATTTAATTTATATTTTAGCTTCGATGCGAAAATGAAAAGGTATTCAATTTACTATGATGTGTTTTTTTTTATTTATTTTTTTGTGTTTGTTACCACTTTTTCTCAGCTCTCACCAAATCGATTTCTTTCAACGATACGTTGAAAGATCACAAATTGTATCCAGTTAAAGACTTTACCCTCAAAAATTGAAAAAATTTCAATAGTTCCCATAAATAGGGAAAATCTCCAAAAAAATTACAAATTTAAAAATCACTAATTTTCGAAATTTTTTTACTTAAAACTGCCATAACTTTAATCAAAACGACCAAATAGCGTTTTTTATGATAGTGATTTTAATCACTGTCAGATATCATTGTACTAGACCCAACTATGCCACATCACCACTGTGCCGAGACCCACCTATGCTGGGTTTTTTTATTCACACGCACAAAGGGATTAAAATAAATATCACAAAACTAATTGATGACAAACTTATATTGGTATATCAATGTTACTTTATATGTATATAGATAAATCTCAAAGTACTGAGGTGTCCGAATGACAAAAACAAAGTAATAACAAAATAACATGTAAGGACATTGATGGAGTTAATACGTAATCCAAAAGACAGCAAAACAAACATAACGGTCAGTTTGACCGTCGGAACGAAACAGAACGTTATTGATAATCGACGGTCGCCTTGGCTTCGGTGAAGTACTGAGAACACACCATAGTCACCGATTGTCATTTTATAGGCGGATGGCTGATATTGAGAGAGACATGTGTGATCGCCCACCAAGAGCAGGGCGCAGCAGTACGGTGTCAAATAATTATTATATATATATAAATGATTATATTATGATAGTCTAATTACCTATGAAGAATTTCTAAATTAATTTTTATTTATTAGTAAATTTTCTTATTAAATACCTATTGAAATAATTTTATGAACATTTTTAATTTATTACTAAATAAGATACTTATTTGATAATTCATCAATAATATATACTTACAAATTGTAAGCTAAAAATATTTTAAGAATATTTACAACTAAATTTTAAAATGAAAAAAAATGTTTATACATAATTAGTACATGAAAATAAGGCACATGCTTCAATACGACCAGTTGATTAAATACAAAAATATATATTAAATACTTTAATATTAAAATTCAACGATAAGTAACTCGTAAACACTTTGTAAATATGCTATTAAAAAAAATACCTATAAAAAAATTATACTAATCTTACAATTATTATGAACTAAAGACTGATTCTTATTTTTAAAAATTCATTACTAATATACACACAATTTAAAATGAAACTTTAAATTCTTATAGAAAACCTTATAGAAAAAAATCAGTTCCTTTTTTTAATATAATTTTTGAATGTAATCTAATACTCATAATAACAACTATAATAATTAGTAAGCTCGAAGACGGTAGTAGTTTTAGTAAAAACTACAAAACAATTATAGTTGTTCGATTTTAGTTAGTATAAAGATGCTATATAAATACCATACCCAACTGAAAAATTCCTAAATATCTCCAAAGGATAATTCCACTTTTATAAACATCGAAAACATAAAAAGTTCTGCCTTCATCGACTGCGATCCTCATTTTCCTATCTTCTGAACATAATTACAAATAATTCATTATAACTTATATATTTCAATTTATCAATTATTTACTATTTTTAAGTATACAGAGTAATTTTTTAACACTAGTAACTTGATTTTTCTTGAAATCATAACTTTTTTGTGAATTTTTTTTGGCTATTATTAGTTACATATGTATATCCATTTATCTGATATAACTGGTCGATAACAACTTTTGAACTAGTATTTAAAAGTTATTAACATTTTTATACCAATGCGGTAGGTCAATTGAGGCCAATAAATGTCTAGTGATAAAAATAGTAGTACTCACTCATGACCTCCAATCGTTACTTTAAATTATAAATAACATCTGAAATACTGATTCAAAAGTTTATCGACCAGTCATTTTCTTAATTAGATCATTTTATTTCTTATAAGTTGGTTACATATGAATGTTGCCATTAAAAAAAATAAAGTTGACACTCTTATAAGACATAAGGGATGAGCATAAAACATATTTTGTAACAGGTAAATGGAGATACATATAATAATATAATTTTAATCTTAATATAATTATCATTTTAAGAGAAATCGATTATCTAATATTAATCGACTCGTATACAACAAGTTTATAAGTTTTTATAATTTCTCTTTAATTACAATACTAAATTAGTCAATGAAACTTGTAATCAGGAGTTTATGTTGCTTTTGGAATTATTCAATAACTCCTTCTTAAAATTAAACATATCTATATATTTGCATAGAAGATTTTTTTATGATAGTGGAATCATTGTTTAACATCATTTATACTTGTCCCTATTGTGTTTTTTTCATTTTTTATCTAATTTATAATGTAAATCAAATTAATTCACTATCTATAAAATATATAAAATAGTAAATATATTAAAATAATATTTCTCACTAAATAAAGCTATTGATCAATGTGAATTCATTCTCACATCATTTTTTAAATTTACAAATTTAAATACAATTTAATAAAAAAGATGCAAAATAATTATACAACGAAATTGTAATATAAATTATGTTTTGCATATTATAATTTATTAAATATAGGCTTATTTACAAATAAAATAATGCTGACTATTTTGATTTATTGACATCCAGGACATCATCATTTCGACAAAGTGATTAAGAATCAACGTATAATGGCACCGGGTGGTCGTCGATTGTGTGGTACTTGCTGGACTTTGCACCGTGGCGAATAGCTTGCGGTGTTGGTCAGTCAAACCAACCCGTTATCCAATCCGTTGTTGGGCAACGGCTGTCAAAGGTGGCGCGGGTCGCAGGTCTCCTTGTATTACGAAACGACGCATGACCGTGCCATAGTTACTAAAAATAAGATAAATTTTGCTAGATTGGTCATTTACAAAAATTATTTTTGTAATTGTTTCTACTAGAGGAAAATTTCCCACTTCAACCCAGTCCATCATAGCACAGAGGCCCCTTTCAAATAGGCACCGAGCCCTGCAAAACCTAGCATCGACACAAATCATATGCTTTTACCGTGCCAATCACAAATATTTGTACTTGAATTTGCTTTCTGATATCATTCTATTGTTATATCTTTTAATTTGACCTGCCCTTAGACAATATAAAATAATATACTAGTAATAAAATTTTGTATTCAAATAATATAAATATTATAAAACAGTATTTAAGGCGTTTCAAGAGTAGTGTAATAAAAAACATTCAAGCATATTAAATTGTCTAACCTATATACGGAAAGAAATTCAATCAACTAATTCAGAGCACAGGGTCAATGTGAAAAAAAATGTTGGAAAATTTCATTTTTACACTTCCTAAAAATATTTTTATATCACAATATGTTTTAGACATTAATCCGTAAATTGAAGATAAAGGTTTAAGCTCTTACAACCCCCAAACAAACTACGCTAATACGCTGTATTCCAATCATTTACTCATTTCATCCGGTAATACAATGTACCAGCAGGTATTTAATACTATAGTACAAGAATATTAAACATTTCCAAAATCAACATTTTCTTAAATAAAAGAAATCCTTAAAAATATTTTTACAACCATCATAGAATAACGTTTTTAAAGATTAGTACTTTATATTTTTTTTTAAATTACTGAAAAAATGAATTGGTTTTAATTCTTATTTTCATCAATACAATACTGGCAAATTGTGATTTAAAATATTTAAGTTTAGTTTTATATAAGCAATTTCAATAAAAATTAAACAAAATCACTTATTTCTTTTAAATTTTGTCAATAACTCAAGAACTAATATTTATTAGACTGAAAAAATGAAAAATGGCTAAACGACATTAATACAAAAAGTTAGGAATATTATAATGGGCTAGTCCAAAAAGAATCTGAATGAATTTTAATATGTATTAGTACATATTTCATACAATAAGAAGTTCATACATTCTAATGATTATGTGTATTGATATGATTGAGCTGCCGATTTTCCAAATCGTTTAATAAACAATTTCAGGACTGATGAATCATGCCTTGTAAATGCATGTAGTATATGTTATTCCTATACCAGATACAATTATACTCGCTACTATACACACAAAGGAAATAATAAAATACTTTTAATGAGTCATTGAGTTCCGGAGTGCATAATCATTAAAGTATCATACTTTTTTTAAATTTAAAATGGTGACAAACAATAATAATACCAGTTTACATAACATAAATTTGAAATATATAATTCTAAATGATTTTTATCGGCGTATGATATTCTATATTTTTTTGTTGATTTTTAAGTATATTGGTAATATCATCTCAATTATAGCTTAAAAAAGAAATTTCATTCTACTAAAGTAAACATAAATAATGTCTAAACTTAAATCATGTTGCTAATATACTCAATAATTCCATAGTAATTATTTAAAATTAGTAAAAGTTTTTTCCTTTTATGTAGAAAAGACATTCTTGACCCAAAGTATAGATACATAAATATAGATTTTAATTGATGTACACCCAATTTAATGAATTATTGAATAATGAATAAAATACTAAAATCTAATTTATTTGATTTTTTTACTGTACACTAGAAAAACTGATAAATATATTTTATTAACTACCATAGTTTAAAAAAATTAAATTTATCGATTTGTCGTATATAAAAAATTTTTGTTTTGTAAAATTTTGATAGGTAATTTGTAAGATACTTTAAATTGTAGGATAAAATTACTGCTTCTTTCAAATTATTTCTACATATATTTAAATTACTTAAACTGTAAAACTTTAGAAAGGCCACATTAAATTATAAACAAATGTTTTTATGTCAAAAATATATAAAAATAACAAGTATTGATCACTTGGACAACTCTTTGAATAACTTTTAAACTGAACCAGCAAAAGTAACACATTTATGGAACTATATATGTTATATTAAATAATGGAGTAATATATTTTCCAACATAATTCGCACACACTTAAAAATTAATAAAGTTCATCATTTAATTCCAATGAACTCACCACATAAATTATTTTTTCAAATAACTTTAATAATTTTAAATGATTGTACCATAGAATTGTTCATTCTAGCTTTACTGGTTTATAAAATCAATTAAA
Source organism: Daktulosphaira vitifoliae (assembly GCF_025091365.1). Classification (NCBI taxonomy): domain Eukaryota; kingdom Metazoa; phylum Arthropoda; class Insecta; order Hemiptera; family Phylloxeridae; genus Daktulosphaira; species Daktulosphaira vitifoliae. The sequence continues at coordinate 8,018,207 of NW_026099576.1, read as the reverse complement.
TTATTGAAATTGACCTAAACGCATATGCCACATAATAAAAAAATTTTAACATTTATCTAAATAAGAAATTTGTGCTTAAAAAATGCAGACAAATGTTAATTCGAATTTTTATCTACAGTATTTATGTTATACCAGGCAATCTATTAATTATAATAACAGTTAGATTTCTAAAAATTACTTATTTATATCACTATTATCAATAGTGATATAAATGGACTCGGTTGTCGTTGCTTGTGTAATTTTTTATTATAAACTCCATTTATTGCTAAGAAAAACGCTCATTACAACCAGTATTTTTTAACTTAAGACATGAAAATTATCATACTCATCTATAATTATTCCAAAGGTACCATGAAAATGTTGTTGAAATCCATTGGTTTTTGACAGAGTTATGAGCTTTTATTTATTTTTAGTCCACGCACAGTTTTTATTAGGATACGATTTTATATCTGCACGTTGTAATATATTGTATATTTTATGATACTCATTTATAAAATGTATTTTAAAATTATATTTTAAATAACTTTTTGTTAAATAATTAGTAGTCGATTTTAAACCTGTTTTTATTAATCAGTCAATTATAATTTTTCCCAATTTATTATAAATTATATACAACTGTTATTTATCGGGGGCTTCCCATTTTTACCAAATATCCTTCCATAAATATAGCACTGAATATCAGTACGTTAATAAATGAAAAATTCAAGAATATTTTGGAAATAAATCTATATATTTGATGTGATTCAACAAATTGCATTAATTGCTTTAAACGAAAGAACTACCACATCGAATGAGACTACCAAAAGATTTATCAACACATGCTGTAGGTAACTTATTTCAATTATGATCTCAGTTGATGTAAAACATAGTTTGCGTATGTACAAAATCTTACTATCTTCTAATTAAAAAACTAGCGTTTTATGTACAAAATAATACATTTTAAAATCTGTATGACAATATAACACATGTGTTTTTTTTTTTTTATCTAAAATTTGTATTCAAATAAAAAGTTTTAAAGAACCTATTTTATAAAAGATTTAATATACTGTATTATTCTCTATTCTAAATATTTAAAATTATTTATGATCTATACATAAGTATCTTTTATTAAAGTAATTTAATTTTCAGAACAATTTTATTAAGGGAAATCAATTTTTAAGGTTTTTACTGTTACGACATCTGAGCCCCAACTATTATAATGATAAAATAGTTGTTCTAGTCGTTTTAAGTCAAATTATTTACCTTGCATCAATAATTGAGTTAAGATAAATAACAAAATTTAGTATGATGACATAATTTTAGAAGCATGAATTAGTTTTATATTAATGTGTTTATCTACGATATATTTGTTGTATTACAAAATTATATATAAAAATAAGTTATTTTAGGACTCATATGTATTAATTAAAAAATTTGAACTACATCTAATACAAAAAAAAACAGTGACACCCATTAAATTTTAAGTTGGCTTTACTTAACGCTTGTAAGTAGTGTTCGAAGATATATAGTATTTACGGAAACCATTAACCTATTCTTTGTAATGATATTCAGTCAAAATGTGTGTTGTGTCCTGATAAGCGGCGGGGGCAAAGTGAAAGAGTTGTTGTACCAGGCGGCCATTACCGTTACCCGGTCAACTAAAGAACGTGTGTTTCAGTGTAGCGTCCGAAACCATTTACAGGTAGACGTGCGATCGGTGTACTTCGGTGTGTTAACACAATTTAATATCGAAGATAAACCGGGGCAACAATTATCGAGTTCGTTTTAAAATTCAAATTTGAAAATTACAACACGGTTTCTTGTTCTAAGTGAATAACATACTGTTTTACGGTCATCATCTTATAGCTATGGGCTCATAATTTTATTTGACATTGCGGGATCTAAAAAAGGTTTTTTGGAAAAATAGGTAAGATTTTATCTAAATATTAATTAATTATTTTACTACATATTAATACACACATATTTTAAAACGATTTCACATATTTTAATTTGCTTTTTTTAAATTGTTTTATATATGATTGTACTTTTTTTAGTTTGTTAACTATTTACTCTTGCGTCCTCTTTACGAATCCTCGCCAAATATTTTTCCTAATATAATTTAAAATAAATATTTTTTTCTGAAAATAAAAAGGATTAGTAGGAACTACATTATTGTCAAATAAAATATTATTTATTTTATCTGATTAATTGTTATTAGTCGTACATATTACTTAATGAAATACAATTGCAGTACATTTTAGAACTTATGATTGGGGGTTGCCATATACAAGACTTTTTCTGTCGTAGCCCAAAAAAAAATTCGACTTTACCTTATTATTCCTCGAATAAAAATCAATATATGATTTTTAATATCGCAAATATCTTAGGTATATGTCTAAATAAATATCTATACCTAAGATATACAAAAGTAAAATTAAGAGTTAGTATTTATTGAATGATTCAATAAATTATTTATTATTAATTATTTTCTCACTGTTTGAAAAATTGGATATAACTCCTGACTCAAAAAGAATAAAAAAAAATAAATTTAAGTACGTTTATACAAATCACATCTCACACGCAACACTAACAACTCATATCTTACTCTAAAAGATCTTTAGCTATTGATTTTTACGAAACATTTGCTAAATAGGTTAAGATTGAAAGTTAACGAACTTTATATACAGGGTGTTCAAAGAGTAAGGAAACAGGTAAATTATTTGAAACATTGTGAATAATAGAGACCCTTTTCCTTACTTACTGAACACTCTATATATACAGTGTGTATACTAATTAGTTGTAACGTATATGTATAGCTACTTAAACATAAATACCAGGTTATCTTTGATAATCAATTTATATTTTAACGGATTAATGGTTATTATTGTCTAATATTTTTTACTGTAAACACAGGCAAAAACATTTTCTCTTTATACTTTTCTAGGTCGCTACATTAACTCTCCCTCGTTGCAATTCCTCTGTCTAAATCTATTTATCTGCATATTATTGTTAACCTCGTCTCTTATACTATGCTTAACCTTGTTTTTTATGTGTTACATCAAACGAAACAAAAAAAACTGTATTAACAACATCATCATAAACATGTTATAACTATTGTCACGGTTGTGCATCAAGGAAAATGATAAAATCGTATAATAGTCTTTAATTTTAAATTATACATTTAAAGCATTTACAGTATACTAGGTACAAGGTATTGAATTTACAACTTACTAAGAACAAATTAATTATAAATATAATACGACATTTATCAATAGTAACATTTACTAATGCTCAAAACTTAATACAATGCAAAATAAATAACAAACATAACAACCCACACCCCTTGAATATTTTTATATACCAACACATTACAATTCGCGAAGGTCACGTTTATTAAACACACATTAGATACACATCGCTAAATTAGCATTACCATATTTTCTATATTATTCAGTAGTAAATTTGTTATAATAAAATATAATTTATTTAAAGCAAAAGAATTTAGCGTCGTCACTTGATTAGCTCCCGTAAATAACATTTTCTAATTACTCACATAATAAAATGTCTTACGATGTTGATGAGTTTTGGAATAAACATTATTAGAAAAATATTACTAAGTGCACTTAAAATATCATTATTGGTTTTAATTACAAAAATAAACTACATCATAATACAATTGGAGATTTTAACGACATTTTAAAGTTGAAAAGAAAATTTTTAAATTGTATTATTTGTAGTAAAAAGCCTGGAAATTTATTAATAAAAGCATTTATTACTTATAAAGAAATATATATATATATATATGTATTATTTTATATTAATATAGTACACACAAATAATTTATACAGCAAAACCGAAGTTAAAATTAAATACAATGTTTTTTCTTTTTGAAATATACTCTTTTAATTAATTAATCAAGCTATTAAATTGTTATTTTATTAACAACGCTCTTTATGAATTAGGTAGACATTATATAAATTAATTAGTATACACTTTAAATTTATGCTATTCAATTTATTTTTCATTAAAAAATTTATCTGAATTTTTTTGTAATCCAAAAAGCCTTGATGGGATAAGAAATATATTTAAAATAAATACATTTATAAATGATAATATCGTACAATTATGAAGAGGTTCAGGTAATATATTTTATAATTGGCTATTAGAGAGACCAATGGAAAACGTATGGCTCTAAATGAGTAAATAAAGCGCATGAAGAAAAAAATAATCGTTTAGATACGCAGAATTATTATAGTAAAAAAAAATAGCTTATGCCGTTGCTTCGATTTACACTTTCTTTCCATTCAATATGCCGACGCGGTTCTTAGAAACAATTTTCTGTTAAGCATAGTGTAGAGATAGAGTAGATAAGACTTTTAATTTTTGCAATAAGGTTAAAAATATATCTATATAAAAATATATATTTTTTTTTGTCTGAATATTACGATCAGTAAATTTATTTTACTAATTAATTAATTTAATGGTAAGAATATTCGTTTAAAGTTTATTTTTTAAAAAACAATAACAATATAAAAACAAATATACCTTACACACGAATATCCAAAATGACATTTACCTAATAAATATAAGTTGTGTATTTACTACAAGTTAAGGTTATGTCAATGTTCTATTATATACATTATTGTGGATTTTACGTTACACTTCAAATAATTGATTATTTTAATATGGTTAATCCTTGACGTAATAATCACCGAGATCTAGACTAAAAGTGCATTAGTTTCAACTGTCATCAAGTTACCAAAAATAGAAAATTAAAAATTAAAATATTTAGTAGTCAAACAACATCATATGACCTTTTTTACTCTAAAAATTATTTTTGTTAAGTTTAAATAATAAGACAGGAAATTGAAAGGTAGTTAAACTATTACTATTCAATGAGTGAGTAACTAAAAAAATCTGAGCAACATGCTAATTTACTGAAAATGGTAGAATATTTACGAGCAAAACATTAAACTATGTATAAATGACTCATTTGGTGTATTTATTCGTTTATCATGTAGTTGTATGGACCATTCAATACCATGTTTGCTATTTTTATCGAGTACTAAATTCAAGAACAATAATTGAGTACCATTAACACATTTATGTTCAATCATCATCTATATTTTGATTATCATTGCCTATAATTATAGTTTTTATGTAAATAGTAATCACTAGTCGACTGTAAGAGTGCATTGTACTGGTTTCGTCTGTATTTGTAAAATCCGCGGAGAGCAAAGTACTCCAACCGATACTGCGAGGTCCACGCACCATTTTTAACTTATTGATACTACTCAAAAAAGCCATCATATATTTCAGCGAACTCCTACGCTTGTTCCACCTTCTTTACAGATCTAAACTTCTACCTCAATTTAATCGTGTATCACTGAATGAACAACTGAACCACAGAGCAAGTTGTAGAACAACTCCAAAGACTAATGGAACGGTCCAACGAGACCTTGAGAAATAATTTATTTCAAATTAAATTATTGTATTTTGCACAACATATATTATATTTTGTGACCTCTGCTCTTAATTTCGTCGTTAAAGCAACTCACAATTTAAAACTTTCCGAGTGCAAACCTATGTCGGGAGGTCACAAAATAACAATTTTTCGCTAATGAAATTCTCACATAAATAATTATTATTGTTTTTAAAAATGCAAACCGGGATACAAAAGTAGTAATGTGTTTTATTGACCAATATTTACCAACTTATAAATAAAAAATAATGGAAATCGTGGAAAAATAAACGAGACTTCAAAAGAATGATGATCATAGATACCACTATAATGTTAAAAACAACTTAGTTTACTATAGTAGAGTTATTACACAGCAGAAAAGAACTCATTCTTCCTTTACTCACCAAATATAAATATATTAAAAAAGTCAAAGTAGAGTACTATTTACAGTAGTCGACATATTATGTAATTAATAAATGAAGTACAAATTACATACGCCATTTTCATCATTTTTACTCCATTTTTTTTTTTTTTACTTAGCTAGTACTCTACCGGTATAAATAATCTTTATCTTTTTTATAGTAATAGAATAAAATAATGGTTTTAAAAAGCGGGTATACTAGTATACTGCCAATATAAATTAGACTTGCCGACCTGTTTTACAACGTAAAACTATACCAGATACATATTATAATTCTGAGCAAATTACTTTCATTTTTCTAGAAATATTGCATCAATGTCGTTTCTGTTTCTGGTGTATGAACTGTAAAATTCAAGTGCTGTATAACTTAGAACGTTGTCGACCAGTGTGTCCCACTTCGACACACGATTTGCTCTCAAAATGTCTTAGCGAGTTTTTCATACACCTGCAGCAATGCAAATCACTTACTTTCTTCAATAGATGCATGTATTAGATTAATATATTTATCATAATTATTTTGAATAATGTCAAAAATCATAATATATAACCGTTTTAAAATGTTTGGGCGCATAATATTGTTTAGTCTTGTAATAGTTCAATTAAAAAATCTTTACCAATACAAATTCTTACACACGTGATGAATCCATAAAAAATAAACAAGTAAAAATATTATGTAAAATGAAATCAAAGAGCATAATCGGAAATTCTTCCGGTGTTATAGATTCAGAATATTTTATTTCAGAAGTTTCGCTTTTAATTCGAATTGTTAAATATACTTGGCAATACCAATTAAAAACAAGATTACGTGATTTGATAATATATAGACGTAATGGTTAACTGATACATTTCATACGCCTGAATTGAATAATAATTAGTATTATTAATTTATAAGAAGATAGTTGTTTTATACATAAAATAAAGTCATCAATCGACGTAGTATATAAATTATTATTAGATATTTCAATATAGTCAAGTAGTAAATAAATAATAATGGATGAAAATAGTTTTAAAAATCGAAAAAGTAAATTTTTCAAAACAATAAAAAATCTGCCATTGTTTTTAAATACTTTTAACATTGAATTATTTAGATTATAAAATGAGTTATAATCAAAATTAATAAATTTTCTTATGCTTATTAATTATGACATTTATATTTTAAGGTAAACTTAAAAAGTATAGGTTGCATGTAAAAAAAAAATATTTGCCAAAAAATTCTTTTCGTTTTTTCTTTGTATATTTATTAGTATTTATTTATAAGCCTTGGCTATTATCAATTTAAAACGGCAATTTGGTAAATTGGATTTTATAGATCATCAGCAAACGTTAAATGCGAACAGTAATTTTGATATATCCGAACGTTTTTCCATGGGAAATATCAGTTAATAAACTTCACAGTTGTTATTTTTAAGGAAGTTAACGTACAGTCAATGCATAAGTTAGGCCGCATCGAATTGGTTTAATAAAAAATAAGTGCAGACATTCTGATAGCATAAACTTTATATTGCTTTTAGAAAAAAATATTAGTAATATATTTCTATAGATTTCCGAAGTAACCATAACGAAATGATGAATTATGAAAAAATATAAGATTTATAAATTGCAATTATTAAGTAAAATTATTTTAAAATTAATAATTTACTCTTCTTTCATTAAAAAAATATATTTTTCTATGTAATCTTTTTAAATTTTCTGTTCATTAATTTATAAAAAAAATATTTAATATTTGAGTTTATCCAAATAATTTAATAATCTATCCGAATTCTCAAATAAATCGAACTTAATTTCGATTTCAAGTATTAAAAAAAGAAAACGCTTAATACTCTATTGTTCATAACATAAGTTAATTGTAATAATCATTCTTAGTCAAAATTATTTGATACTTTATTTATTAAAATATATATAAGTGTAATTTGAGTTTATTCCTTCATACTATCCTTAATTACACGTTTGAGTAAACATATATTTAATTAATTACTTAAACAAAGTAAGTATTTAATTCATTTTTTTAATGAATAAATCATAATGAACGAATGAACATAATGATTGTAAAAAGTGCATTAAAAAAGAAAACATTATTTGATTATATTGTAATTGTTAAAGCTATGGAACAAAATGTTTAACTAAAATAACATAGATATTATAATTCATACAAAATGCATCACTTATTATTTTTTTTTACGAAATTTGAATGATTACAGTTTTTGACTTTTATCCATCGCTAGAATATAATTTTCTTACCTGTGTAATTAAATGCTTAAATACTAATATTTCACAAGAGTACATGTTAAAAATAGAGATCATGAAACAAAATTACAAAACAAGTAAAAATCGTGTTGAAGTCATTCAAGTGAAAAGTAAATTATAGCTTATTTTTAAAATTAAAGTTGGTTTGACAAAGTAATTCCATTTATTTTTTCTTTTAAGTTTAAAATAAGTTGCCAATGTCATATTTGCAATGAGGATCCAAGGAGTCTAGATATCCCCAATTAAAATAAAATCATAGCAGCGGGTTGTAAAAACCTCCCCACCACTCTAAACTCTTAAAATTATCTGTAATCTTAAAACAAATTTTTACATACACCAACGTTATGTATTTAATAACACTATAATAAAATTTATTAGTCATTAATTACAACAATTTTATAACGAATGATTAATATCAATAAATTCTGTAAATATATCTTAATTTTGCATCAAAGTTTAGACTAGAGAAAAACCATGTATACTATCCAATGGATAGTATACATGGATGACAGTCATTGAACGATAAATAACAAAAACTGTAAAATGTATTTGCTCTTAACAGTTCGTATAATTTTCATTCATCGTTGCACCATACCATCTATTATTTTATTTTTATCACGATTGGAAATGGTCCTTAATATCATTTGTATTATCAATGATGATATTCCGAACGTATTATATTTTTCAGAGCGAATGCAAGCTCCATTATTGTACATCGTTTTCAATCGAATGATTATAAACCCGTTGATTTGCCAACATACACCTGAATCCATACAATATCAATTTTAGAACTATATCGTGTCACTACTCCGTGCTGAAAACTCGTTATTTCTTTGACTTGCAGTCTATTTAACCTGTCAAGGACATTTTTTAAAATTATAAATAAAAAAAAAACTTAACTAACTGCAATTGTTCCTATACAAAATTATATTACAGAGGACACTTTAAATCATTGTCCACGCTCATTAAGAATATTATATTTTTTACCATTTGCCGAAGATTTCCAGTACTAACTAAAAACATATTTCAATGGTTTTATACCGTGTCCCATTAAACGATAAAATGTCTATGCAATAATAGAACAATTTCGATATTTTCTACATTTAATTGTAAGTTATGCGTTCAGTATTCCCTGTCCGACATTGTCATTATTTAAAAAAAAATTGTTTGTAAATCATTTCTAACGGAGAAAATTAGCAATGACGTTAATAGGCTCTTTTTATATTAAATTAGTTGACAGATTACTAATTAATCGTTTCTATAAACTGAAGAAGTAACGATGTGACAAACCCAATTATAAACGCGTAACCCATTGGTCGATGAACAATAGATGTATTTTATTTATTCTTCTAGTAGTTGGTTTGTTTTTGTATGCAGGACGTTATACCTTGTGGCCTAATTATGAGTTTTTTAAATATCAATATATGATTATGTTTACAGTCACGGTCCATGACTCTAGTAACTGGATTATCGCAATGAAACTATTATAAATCGCGCACAATGAAAACATTTACACTGAATAAATATAGAACAACTTAGTGCAGAGGAAAAACAATAACTGAACCGGATGAATATAATTATATGCGAGTTACTAGAAGTTGACTACAAACATTTTCAACCGAAACCGAAGACGTCATGAATGCCACACACCGACTTTTACGAAAAATAATTGAAAGTTTTTATATAGTTTGCAATAATGATACATATTTTATTAATAAAATGAATAAATTAACTAAATGAATACATATTCGTACCAATGTGCACTATTAGTGTACCCAAAATACGCTTTTTAATTTGAACACATTAAATCATATCCTTGAAATAAATTTAAGAAGTTCTATTTTAATCAATTTATATGTGATGTATTTTTGTATAAAAAATTGATTCCCAAAAACAATAGTCAGAAAAGTAGTAAAGATATAAAATAAATAACCATATAATAAACAGTTATTTTTTTAATTATATTTAACAATTTTTCTTGCAAGTTAATGTTTGTAATAGAGGGGGCAGGAAAACCTACACGACTGTAACCAACGGAATCGATCCGAGTGCATAATTTTTTTAACAATGTCGTTAAGCAAGTAGCATTTGGTAAAGCAGAAGTGACGCTATCATCACCCACACAACAATCTGTCTACATAAGCCTGTTATAGTCTTGAGCACATTGAACTTAAGTTAAATTCCGTAATATAAACAAAATTCAATAATACGCGCAAGTGTTAGGAAATCGTACTATTTAACCATTTAATCGTAATTTAACCATTTGAGTCATCCAGTTACACATATGTCCAAAACACTTTGTTTTTTCTTGAAGAATTAGTAACAATTAGTTAAGAAATAGCAAAATTTTAAGAAAAAATGTTTGGCACATAGGTCCTTTGGCAACTGTACAATTCATTTATAGTAATATTGTTATAAATGAAAAATAATTTTATTATTATATTGATATAAATAGAAAAATTGACTAGTTTTATTTATAAAAAAAAAAAATATCAATTGTCCTTTTTGCTAGACTCTTGTTTTTTTTAATTGCGAATAACGGACCAGACCGACACACACTCGAAACACTTTACCAGACTTTCGCATCGTGTTCACTTCTTTTATAGATGCTCTCTATCAAATATCCTGTTTTAATTTCTTATTTTCTAGTTTAATATTCTCATGAAAATGAAATGAGAAAACCATTTGGCTATTTATGTAATATTACTGAAAATTTCTCTTGATATGCAGATGATATTTTACAAACATTTTATCCGAAATAAACAACTAAACTTATAATTAAATATTAAATAACTACTCATTAAATACCGTTGAAATATACGGACAATATGCAGACAAAATTATTAGATACGTAAAATTTAGAAATTGATCACTGCTAAAAATAATTCTATGTTATTATCCGTTAATTTTTTATTCTTTAAGTTAAATATAAAATACGTTTCGTATATTCACAAGATTCAATTTAGATAATATTATAAAAATTAATATAATGCGTCGACTGTGGTTATGTGTGATTATATCGAATAATGAACCTTGCTAAAATTAAAGAGTAAAAAAGCCGTAAATTTTCATTTTTGAGCTATCGCTGTAATTTTTATAATAACATATACAATGTATAATATTCTTATTAAAGTTGGTATTAAATTTATTCCGCATAAATTATACTTTCAATATTTTTAATCAACAGGAAGCCAGAAAGTAAAATAGTTCCACTTTCGCATGGCAAAATATTACATTCCAACTAATTGTATAATAAAGTTAATAGAAGATCATCTATTACTTTTGGTATATAGTGAAGTTTGTAGCCGAATCGTTACAGTCATTAATGTATCTGAAATATTAAAGTACTGGTATAATTTATTACAATTTTGATTGCTATAATAAAATTATTTACATTAATTAATAGGATACAATGAAATTTCTTTAAAAAGAGTTAATGAACCTTCAGATTTCCGGCACTTCATTATTGATACTGACTTCATGAGACACTATTTTTCGGATCAAAGACCAGTATGTGCGCTATAATTAGTTATGTAATACAAATTTCACTCGATACACATACATTATTATAATGGCTTATGTAAATAGAATTAGGTACTCTAGGGTGATTTCTATGCACATAACAAAATGCTGCACGTATCGACCTTATCTAATGCACAAAGTGATTTTTTAACTAAAAAAATCCTTTACATTATTAAAATAATATAGTAATTTTTCGGAGACAACCAAAGCATTATTGAGATATTGAATATAAAGCATTGTTCATGTACACAGATTAAAAATATATATTGAAAACTAACGTATAAACACTAATGTTATACCTTATTAAAATAATAATAGTAAAATTATTTCCCAAAAAAATAACAAAATATTTCTGGTTAATAATCAAGAGCTTATGTAGTTTTATATAATTTCAAACAATTTTCTAATTGAATTATAGGAAAGTTATACCAAGCAATCTTATTGCCGAAAAAATAAACATAGAAATAATAATAAATTACTATCTATCATGAGACTTCCGATTCTTTAACGGCGCACAAGGATAAAACACTAATAAGACATTACATTACTGATGTATAGCTCTAAAATATTCAAGGATCGCTTTCCATTGTTTGATATTGAATCCAAAAATTGTAAAAATTACATATGTTTGTTAAATTATTTACTATTTAATTACCTGTGGCAGTATTTCCTTTGACCAATTATTGTAACTTATTATATGTTTTTCACTTAATTTCTACTATAATATCATAAAATTCAATGCCCATTACAAATATTTTTAATCAAACTTGCTAAAATTTAAAAAATAATGATTATACATGCAAGTAGAAAAATAAGCATATTTTTATAGTGTTAAATAAAAATTATGATACATTATATTTAAATAATTAAGGTGGTAATTTAAAAATCTAATTTATTGTTATATAAAAACCAGGAGGTAAAAAATAATGATAAACAAATTTTTGCCGTTTCTAAATTGGTACTTATAGGAAAGTTTAAAATCGCCAGTTAATGGTATTATTTCTATACAAAAATAAGATTTTTTAGAAAATACCGAATAAAAGAGTCAGTTAATAAATCATAATGATTCCGTTTACTTATAATATACTAGCCGGTCGACGTCAAAGAAACTATTTTATTCTTTTAATGAAGCATCAAGAAAAAGCGTTGACCCAATTGTTTTCCTTGGTATGTGTGATACACATAATATAATACCAGTAGCTATTAAACATCGAAGTCAATGCATGTATTGTTTAATTTTCAGAGAAATTAAAATATTATCACGTGCCAACTAATACAAGATGCGTAAGTGAGTAAGAACACATGCGCGAGTCATAATGTGCATAACGATGGGATTCGTATAGAAAGTGCAGTATTTCTATGTCACGCGAATTTTAAGATGTTACCCGAACTGTAATTAAAACACTAATGATACATTTTATTTGCTAAAATAGCTGAATGTGAATTTAGGCTGAGAACAATTTTAATGGCGACTCCCTCTTTGTATGATTTTATTCCTTTTGGGGACTTAATATCAATTGACAAAAGCCGTTAAAGAGTTATGAATTCATCTTCTATGAAAATAACTTACTAAATATCTGCAACATCTACGTCAATATTTATTGTAAGAAAGGGCCACTTGTGTTGAATATGTACGATAATTTTTGCTACAGTGATAAAGTGCACCAAACGATAATATTTTATTTAAGATATATCGGTCTGAAAACTACAATTCTAGTGAGAGCACGCCTCTATTACTGAGAAAATAAAATTATCTGTATAATGAGAAAAAGGATACTTAACGACAATAATACATAAAACCGAGATAAGAAGAAAAGTACAGATATCCAACAGAGTAATACTAATATCACAATAAAACCACAACTTTCCCACGGTAGTTGAGAGTTGGTTATTATGAAGTAGTCGAGAATATGAGTAAATGAAAGAACTTAAATAAATTGATTTAAAATTATATTTTTGATACTTTTTGTTCTTATGTTATTAATATTTGATACTAACCAGGTAAAAAAATAGAAAACAAACGTTTTACACTGCTAACTCGGCGATCTCGAATTCACAATTCACCTATAAATAGCCTATGTTGAAAAGAATCGTATTTACTTTCTAAATCATTATTTATATGTTGCATTTCTTCTTTTTTTTTTATAGAATGTTACCCTTTTTACTTAATTTATTAGACAAAGGAAAATTAACACGTGTCAATGTGTTTTAATCTCTCATTTTATCCACGTTTGACGCTACACCTATAAATAATTTATACATTTTATTTATTTTAAAACTTAAAATAAGCTTTTTAAAAACTTTATCTGTTTTTGCTTTATAAAAAATAAATGTTATAATTAGATATTGGTTATATTTTTCCATAAATAAACTTGATTCAGGACCATAAATATCTAATATTATCAAATTACTATTTAAATAAGGGTAAAAAAGCCAGTCATTACTACACCGTTTGTTAAAATCATTAAAAAATCATACTCAATCTGACTACAATTATTACATGCCATTATATGTCGGCACAAAATAATAAAAAATGCGCATGTCTTTTTTGCTTGAGTTAAAAAACTCACGAAGAAGCCACAAAAGTAAAATTAGATGGCTGTGCAAGCCACGCAGGCACATAGATTACAAAACGATCATGGTTTTGATAATAAGAGTCTTAGAAAATTGCACCACTATGAAGTTATTATGTCTGTAATACAATTTTTTATTTCATTGTGTACACAGTGAATTATTTAATCAAATTATCAACCGGATATTAAAAATAATATAGTATAACAACATTAGTGAGTATGCTATTATCCAAACGAATAAGTGATCATAAATTATGTAATTAGTATAGTTAAGCATTACCATTACACAAATACTATTATGCTAGTCTACGAAGTATAAATAACAATAAATCAATAATAATTATGCAAAGGTAATAACCATAAAAGTTAATAAATTATTACAATATTACAACATCATAATCATCTAGAAGACTTTTAACGGAGTATGACACCTTACAAGAATATGCATCAGGCAAAAATACCCCCAACATTCATTCCAGTATTTTTATTATACAAAGCAAATAATTGATCATGAAGTGTAATAATACTATACATGACATACTCCCAAAATTAATTTGTCAATATAGATGTAATATTTTCAATTATCTATCTTATAAAAATATATTAAACTTATAGATATATGAGATTTTTTAACAACACGTGATCAAAAAATTGCTGTTGTTACGCTGTAAATAATAAAAACAAATTTACTCTAATGAATCAGTCACTCATGTATATATTGCTTAATAGCTCTAAAAAACAATCATCTAAAATATTTTTTAACTCCTATCATACTTTTAATTTGATCCATTGTGTATCTTGATACGAATTAAACAAAAATTATTAAAATTTACATTATCACCAAAACAACATATGCAAGAAAATTTGTAGTCCAGAATAACTAAAAAATACAAAAAATCATAATACCATGCTCACATCTGTAATTTAACATAATGCTATTTAATTTTTGAACAATTAAAAATGTTGAGCTCAATTCAATTCTCAAATTTTCCGAATAAATCCAATAGATGTGAAAAATGCACATATATTAATATTCATTACACGTTATTTATGGATGTACTTATAAAAATGTACTTATAACAAATCTCGAGAATCTAATATGTTATCTTTAAAAAGCTAAGATAAAATTTAAACAATTTTTTTGTTATTATTCTAGGGAATTTACAAATTAAATAATTTAATGTGTAATGAAATATGCGTGAAAATTGTACTTGTTTAAAATCAAACTATTATCTATTTCAAGCCCAATGTTTATGCAAGTTAAAAATGTGTTTTTCGAAAATTTAGTAATAAACTCTTTCAGAGTCTATTGTGAAAAACGGCAAATTACTATTAACGCACATTATTAATTATGATCGATCAGTCGCATAATAATTTTTATTCTATTAATTAGACACTATGACAATTGCCTATTAATTGATATGTAATGTATTCTTCTGTAGTTATTGTCGTATCATCATTCTCTAGCGCTTTTAAGTACTACAAACGTAATAAATATATATAATGACATATACATTATTATATGCAGTATGGTTACAGTTACACCAGTATTGTTCAATTTTGTGAACCGTATCAGTTTACAGTTACGATGGTTTGGATTCGAGTGTTAACTTATTAATACCAACGGTGCATATCACAGCCACGCCAATTAAAAGTTGTTATTAAAAAAGATTTCTACTAGTACTAATGAACATCGATCACGACCTTATGTTAATCACGAATTTCTAGTTGAAAACATAGAATTTTTTCGATTATGCCAAAAATTAAAATGTTAGTGAATTTATGCTTTTATTTTAATAAGTGTTCTCGGCGATTCAATAGGTCATAGCATTCAGCCAAACTAAGTAACAACACTTGTTTGATAATCCTTTTTAGAAATTTTAAAGCAAATACAAGTAGATACTTTTCATTGTTCTTCTAGTAAATTTATATATGCGATCTTACTTAATGTTCCATGATATTTGTCATAAAAAATAGGTTTGTAGTTATAATTAGTGTTCCACAAGAGATTATTAATACTATTCTTAATTAGTGTTCATAAATATTTTACAAAGTAACATTAAAGAAAAAAAATAACTACAGATAATTTTTACCTTTAGTTAATCTAATAGTTACAAAACAAGCTAATAGAAATATATATCCTTTATACTATTTTGTAGTTCGATGTTTCAAAATGTAGACATAATTCCAAACCAAAACACACTTCACAAGAGCGTATCAATACGCAATAAGTTGTGATTTTTTTCTTTTATGAATGTAAAATATTCGTATTATTTAGACCTATACGGTTCCATTTTAGATTGTCATTGATCGTTGCATAACAAAAACCGTGTATTACTTACACGGGCATTGTAAATACAACGAAAAAGAAGTAATGCACGAATAAGTGATAATGTTATATTGTGTCTGATAAATAATTATTATATGTGTGGGCATATTAAATTCGTGATTTTATTGTACAGTTGACAGATGTTAAGTGTCATCAGCACTGAAGGAAATACTAAGTACAGCTAAAAACACTAAACATGCAGAGTCAGCATAGTGGGATAAACATAAAGATACATACGAATATATATTATGTATATAAAATTACAAAATTGAGCAAATAAACTAGACACATGTTAATAATAAATATTTTTATGTATATGGGCAAACAATAGATAGTTTTATTTAATGTAGCTGCCTCACATAAAATGTTAAATGGTAAACTTTGCGATTTTGACTACACAATAATCCTATTTTTACAATAAAAATTGATCACTTGTAGCTAATATTATTTAAAATTTTAAATATATTTATACTTAAAATATTAGTTTAAAATTAAAATACAACGCCCAAACGCATACAGATACGCCAACTGAAAAATACTCCTTTATATACTCCTAGTAACCTTATCATTAAAAAATGTTATTATCTAGTCGATTATCACATTAATATATTTTTAATTTAAAATCCTATTTTTATTAGGAATCCAACGACTAAACGACTGATTATTTAAAATACACTGTACCGTTGGTTAAGAATTTTTATTAATTTGATATTAAATATACTCTAAGTTTAAAAAAAAAACAAATAAAATGTATATATACTCGTTTTTCAGAAACTATTGAATATTTTCAATTTTTGCAATGAAAAAATTACGTAGTTTTTTAAAAATTGAAATATTTTTGAATAAAATCGTTTTTTTTTTATTTTCTCAAAAATAAAATTACTTTAATTTTAATTTTAATTTTCTTAAATTTTGACCTCTATAATTTAAGTTTATATTATTATGAAAGAAAATTATAAATAATTTTGTTCCTAAAGTTCTTTTTTTATCTGACAACGTTACTGTTTTAAGATTTGTATTTCAAGAAAAATTTTGTAAATAATTTGAATTTCGTTAGACTGGAGGCAGTAATTTAACTAACAACGCTTATAACGTATAATAAAATTTGATCACTTGTTAGTAATTAATTTAATAAAATTTAAAATATTATTAATTTTAAAACTAAAAAATATTAAACTCAAAAGCCACAAAAAAATACTGAATTATTACATTTCGGAAACAATGTTACCATTATCAACGCATACTGCACCCCAACTAGAAAAAACTCCCTCATATACCCCTATCCTATCCTTATACAGGGTGTTCAGTAAGTCAGGAAACTGGTTTCTATTGTTTTCATTGTTACAAACAATGAGAACAATAGAAACCCGTTTCCTGACTTACTGAACACCCTGTATAACCTTATCACCTAGTGGCGTCATCACTAAGTAATATTATCACATTTTGACAGTTTAAACAAGTTTAATAATGAATTTTTCAGTAGGCCAAGATCCCAATTAATTAAATTGTTTTTATTTTTAAACATTTCTATTGCCTCCCTAATATTAAGTTCTTTGTAATTATTTACGTTTTTAATTAGTTTTATGGTTTTAATGGAGTGATTATGTGTCATTAAATAATCAGCCACTGGAGATTTCTCAACTTCTTGATTTTTAATGTTTCTTAAGTGCTCTTTAAACTTGACCTCTATATTTCTTTTTGTTCTTTTCTTTGTGGTAACATTGTTTCCGAAATACGTATCCACGACTTTTCAGTAATTTTTTGTGGCTTTTGAGTTTAATATTTTTTAGTTTTTAAATTAATAATATTTTTAATATAGTTTTAATTTTATTTAACGCTTATAACTTTTAATCCAAAATCATTTTATTAAAATTATTACCTTCTTAGACTACGTTTCAAAGCATAATTTTCTTATTGTTCTATTTTGTATGATTAAAAAAACTAAAAGAATTTGTACTTAAATCATTTTTTTCATCCCTTCAGGAATGAATAATTAAAATTTTCTTTAATAAGAACCATTATTTTTAATTTGATGATACTACAAAAAAAGTGTACAAACATTTTTGATTTCCAGATTTTTTTTATCCATCAACCGTTAACGTTTTAAAATTGTTTAAAAATTTGAATTTAAAATAGAAATTCTTCATTAATTTAATTTTAATGATACCGGAGCCACAATTGTTAAAACACATTAATAATTTATTTTAATGGAACACAAATTTTATGTGATTTTATATGATTAAGGCATATATTTATTAGTGAAATTAGTTAGGTATATTTTAATAAACAAAATCTTGATTTTATTTTCCAGAAAATAGTATCAAAGTTATAAGTTTTTTCATTACTAATTATACTCTTATAAAATATTATACAAAGCTCAACAAAAATAAATTGAATATAACCCATTTACAATTGGTTATATTGATAATAGATTTCAATGGTAACGTTTGTTCAATCAATACTTTTCAAATATCATAGAAAGTTAAATGTTCATTTTGATTGAATTCGATTTTCAACGCAAAACATCTGTAAGAAAGGTGTTTATTACCGGCGAAAAATCATAAGATCCATCAAACAGTTATTATGCGATAGATACATTTTAGTGTTATAATATTATCAAAGCCAAAAATGATAACCATTAGGCAACTGGATGTTATTTTTCAATTTAACGCCAACAAACGTTGTATAACTTTACATGACACTGTTTAAAATAAAATTTCACACTGGATGAACATTAAATTTTATAGGACTCATAGAAACATAAGAGTAATAGTTTGTTTACTTTACAATGTATTTGACTGTCAGGAATAATGCTTTTGTGCGTAGTCATTTATTTTACTTGGCGCATACATTATCAACATGTGACACCAATATTACATTTATTATATCTCTATCAAAACGGCGATTTATAAAAAGATTACAATAAAAACCCAAATGATTCGGGCAATTCTTCGGAAGTTTTCTACTTGTATCACTTTCATAATATCATAAGAAAAATAGAAAATTTGAATAAGAAAGTATCAGCGGATACCTCCAAAAAGATAAATGACAAAAACATCTCATAGACTAAACATTTAAAACAATACAAAGTATAAATTATTTAATGTAGATGAAGAAGTTTATATTTCTAAGGATAATTTTCAGACCACGAAATATCTGCATTCTCGAAAGAAAGTAAAAACTATAATTTTATTTTTAAATGACTCAATGTTGAAAAACATCTTTAATAAATGATAGTTGGAAATAAAGAAAATATTTTCACTTTACGTTACATATTATTTTAATTTGTGCCTGGTACTAGGCAATCATTACTCGTCTTACATAATATTAAATAATTATTTTTAACTAAAAAAATTAAATATGGAGGAGGGCTAACAAAAAAAAAAATCTTGCTTATCTTTTAATGTTGTATTTATTTAATAAATAAGTAAATATCTAACGATTTGTTTTTTGTTAATATTTTTTCTTTAAGTCTACCGATGGGGATCCTGGCCTCCGTAACACAGCTGATCACATATACCATTGTTTCTAATAATAAACATTTCCATATAAAAAAAAAAAAATTAATAGAAAAATGGATAACACAATAAGTTTTATTAGTTTCAGTGTGGAATTCAGCGTTTTGTAATATTTCAAATAATATAATTATATGAAAAAAAAAGTTACTGGAATAATTGATTTTTGTTGGCAATATTTTCTAGGAAAAGTAGAACCTATATTGGCGGCTGATAATTAAACAAAAAAAAGTACTTCAATAGGACACCTACTGGCAAAACTTTTATTTAAATACCTGTATAATTAAGATTAAACAACCATATTAACCATTGAAGTATTAATTGTAATGTTAAACAAATTTAGTAATCATTCCTTTAATTATAAAAACAAATAACATACATAATATATCGAAATCAGAAAATCTATATTGTAATTAAATCGGCTATGTTACTTAATAAAGTGATTTAATAATTATCTTGTGACAATAACTCTGTTGCTTCCGTTGTCTAGCATTACCTTTTGGTAATGTCGTTATTAGCCGAATCTATACAGCTGCGTGAATGATTACACTTTTTTTTTCATGCAACATCATAATGCCACAAAATAGGGTTTTATTCAAAAAATGTTTTTTCTTTTTTATATTTACCGCTTTATATTAGATATCTTCCGAATAATACACGCATAATTTCTTAAATTCTATATACATATATACATGTCGTTTTTATAAATTTATGTTCTGTATTTTTACATACTTGTATTATCAATCATTAAAATCAAACAAAATGAATTTTAATTAATCATTTTCTGTGTCGCAGGTTATGATGATACCAAGTCTAAAATTAACTGTCGGCCTAATCTTATGGATATCCCAACATAGACCCACTGACGGTCACGGGCGACTCATAGAACCTCCTTCCCGGTCTTCCATGTGGAGGTAAGAGAGGCCAAATTAAACATTCTATTTAAAATTGTATATTAAATTTACCGTATTACAAAAGGTATGGCTTCAATACGCCGCCAAATTACAATGACCATGAACTTTACTGTGGAGGGTTTACTAAGCAATACCAAATTAACGGTGGAAAGTGCGGCATATGTGGAGACCCATGGGACGCGCCGCAGGCAAGTAACAATCACACCAATAACTAATTAATCAAAACGTGTTATTAGAATGTTATTTTCCTAACTGGATTTTTTACAGCCAAGACCGCACGAAGCCGGTGGTAAGTACGGACTAGGTGTGATAACACGTCGCTACAAGATCGGGCAGCCGTTCATTGTTCGCGTAGAGTTAACCGCCAGCCACCGCGGATACTTCGAGTTCAGATTGTGTCCGAACAACGCACCTAAACGCGTGGCCACACAAGCGTGTCTGGACAAGTACATACTGAGACGTGTCAAGTCCAAAGAAGCGGACGAAATGTTCCACGAGACGCGATTCTATCCGGGAGCCGAAAACAAAGTGTACGAAATGAGATACTCGCTGCCTGAAGGACTAACGTGCAGTCAGTGCGTACTGCAGTGGAAATACATCGCCGGTAACAATTGGGGCGTATGCGCTAACGGCACTGGTGCGGTGGGCTGCGGACCTCAAGAAGAGTTCAGGGCGTGCGCCGACATTTCGGTATCCGACAAAGACGGCACCGTTGACACGTCTCCGTATCCAACGCCGATATCGAATACGTCTACCACAACCAGTACGACCTCTACTACCAGCAGTACTACGGAAGAATCTGTCGACATCAACGAAATACCCGACGGCCAAGAAAACCAGAAACCTCAAGAGTCTGGTTTCGACTTGGTCATTTTCATTTTGTCTATTGTACTATTATCGTTGGGTTTTATCATGATGTTGTTCTTATTTGCGTATTGGTACTTTTACCACGCTAGTGATACTATTAAGTCATGGTGGAGAAGAATGGCTGAAAACACTCCCGTTTGCCTTCGAAACAAAAAAGTTGAAGAAATTAACGAACAACCTGTACCTCCACCAAGACTCAAAAAGACTTCAATTGGATTTAAAGGTGTGCCGGCTAATCTAGTGTAAAATATATTGGTAAATAAAAATCCCATATTGGGAGAAACTTTAGAAACATTTACTAATACGTTTGAATAATATGATAAAACGTTTTAGTTTTTACTGCAGTTCATTTAAATTGTAAATATTCTTTGTTCATCATAATAATTATAACTATTGATAAGGAATTATTTATAGAAATAATATTAAAGGACTATGATTGTTTTATAAAAATGTTAGTTGTAAATTTTAGTTTATTAGGAAAATAAAGAATTGTATTTTTAGTTGAATAAATTGGAAGCCTGAAGTTGTAAGTTATAATTTGTTTTTATTTTTGTTAGTATTTTATTTTTTTAAATACTAATGAATAAAATATTTAAAATTTAATAAATTTAAATATCCAAATAATTATAAACAACTTAAAGACTACTTTAAATCAACTAAGTGGAATGGGATACCAAGTAAGCATGGTCGCCCATTAGAAGGGTTGTAAGGAAGGAACACGCCCCCAAAAAATATGCAATCTCCAAAAAAGTGGTTCTTTATGAAAAAATAGTGCATACATTATGTATGATTTAAAACAAAATTTTATAGTAAATATTTATGCCTACATAAAACAGTTTTGTATTATGATCGATACTAAGCAGAATACAAAAAATTATGATTATAGATTAAGACACATGTTTATTTAATCTATATAATTATTACAAACAGTAAAATTGAGTTAAGAGTTTAAATGACATTTGTTTATAATTAAAATACATATTATTTAATATTTCACTGAATATTGATATTATAATATTAATGACAAAAAAAATGATTTTATCCACTTCTGAATTTTATTAGATGAGCGCCCACACAAGCAGGCTCTAATGACTAATAAAAATCAATTTTTTTTATTAAAAATAGTAGTCTCAATAGAATACTATTGAGATTTATGAACCTGCATTATCTGACTAAGACGTTACGATCTTAAATGACTGTGTCTACATAGTATAAACAAATTTTCCCAATAACTACACTCAGTCAATTTTAAGAATGATCTTATATATTATAACCTTTAGCATAGATAAATCAAAAACAATAATTGTTTTATAACAATAATTAAAAAATTATCTAACTCAATTTTTTATTTAAAAAAACAATAGTCGGCAAAGAAACTTAATTAAAATATACATTTATTAAGTATTTAACAACATTTTTCTAAAATCATTATTACTCAAGGATGTTTTATTTTCTTTCCAGGTTGAAATTGGTAAAGGTGTTACTTGGATTGATTTGTGTGAAATACTTGGCAATAAAGATAATTTTTTGCGAGCATGATCTCGACTATAAAAAATAAATAATCTAAATTAAATTATACATATATAATAAAATAAATTAAAAAATATAGACTATTTTTAATGTAAGATATAATATTCATAGATAATATCTTTAATTAATTTATTTAGATAATTAATCCATCGATAATTTTTTAAAAAATTTTTAGAATATTTTATATTTCAATTGCAATTTTTATTACTTTATAAATCATTTATATTTCCTGATAGAAATTTAGCTTGTAAACAGATTTAATTAATTAAAGAATTTTTTATAAATACAATGTAAATAAACAAGTGCGTTTTATTTTTGTAATAGGGAATTTTAGAAAAGAAAGCAGCTATATTGTTTGCATGTTTCACATGTTAACTTTTAAATTCATTTTTTTTTTTATGAAAATACAATTATACATATACCATATAGGAAATGGATTTAAATTTTGAGCTTGTGACTTTAATTTTGATACTAGTGGATTTGATTTAGTTTCTGGATTATATTTTCTCTCTGGTGGCTGACTTAATGCAACTGATATTTTCTTGTTATGAATTGTCATATTATTAGTTTTAACAAGAGCAGCAGCAGCAGACACCTTAATTTAAACACATGATTCTGTATCATAAAAATATAACAAGTACATAATCTACTTAATATTTGACAATTACCTCATCATTATACTCAACATAAGCCAAACCTTTAGAATGACCATTCCTGAATGTTACAATACGAATATCTTTTAATGCACCATAATGATTAAAAATGTTTTCTAAATCAATTTTTGTACAACTGTAAGATAAACCTAAAAAATATTTTCATAACATTATATAGAAAAAAAAAGAAGAAGAAAGCATTAAGAAAATTTAAATTACTTATTAATTTTAACCATAACTTTTAAACCATTTAGTGAAATAAGATATTACTGATCAATAACTTAATTACTAATAATTTTTATATAATATAAATAATTCATACAAATTTATCCCATAAATTATATAATAATACATTATAGTAGTTATATAAGCTAAATGTGTAAAAAATAAACTATCCAAAATCAATAAAATACTTTATACCTCTTATAAATAATTTATTTTTCTCAAGTTCAGTAGTAAAATGTAGTCCTCCAATTCTATTTTGCTTATCCGGTTCACACTTGGATACAAACATGGGACGTTTGTTGACAAAAGTACGATCTCTTTTAATGGCTTCTAATGTCATTTCCTAAATTAAAACATTTTATCTTCCTTAATAAAAATTTAGGGGACTTATAACTTATTTTTACTTACTGGGCTTTCAAAGAGTACATAACCAAATCCTTTTGAACGATTCCTAAAATCTTTTATTAGCAGCACTTCACAGTATCCTATAGATGAAAACGCATCCTTAACCTCTAATTCAGTAACAGCAAAATCCAAGTTACTAACAAAAACAGAACGATTTTCTTTTCCTTCTACTTCTAAGAAGCGTCCACCTTTATCCAATGTTATTTCCCCTAAAATTATGATTATATCAGTAAAATTTTTATCCAAAATAAAATAGTAAGTAATTTTACCCATTTTTTTTAATATTTTTTTCATGGCTAAAAGTTATTACTTAAAGTTGACAGTAACAATGAGTAATAGAAAATTTAAAATAAATAAAGAAAAAATGTTTTATTTTATTTGTGTTTATTAGTTACGAACTACAGGAAATTCCATAATACTGATTATCTATATTCAGCTTTTTATCACAAAGTATTGTAGTGATATTAAAGATGAATATAAGCAAACAAAAAAAAAAAGTTAATAAGAATAAAAACTAGGTTTTATCACAAAATAACATAATTTAATGATAAAAAATAAAATCAAATATTAGATTTGTCATATCTTTGTGACTACCTGTATATACAAGATGATTGATCATTGGCCACTAAATTTCTCTTAAAATAAAAACAATGTTAGCCTTCTTACTTCTTTCACTCATGTATAAAAATATTCATAACTTCTAAACTACGGTTCGAAAGTTCGAAAATTATCTTAATTGTATCATTTTCCATTATATGAACTAGTTAAATATGTATATTGACAAATAAAAGGAACAAAGGATGAACATAAAAAGTTTTTAAGCATTTAAAATTCGAGAAATAAATACCAATTAAATAAACAAAAAATCTTAAAATCATTATTATTAAAAAAAAATGGTTAACGATAAATCATTCATTCTGAATAAATAAATATATGTATTTTTTATATTCAGTCAATGAATATATATTTACTATTTATGTTACCTCTATAGTTATTTAATATAAAGAAAAACTCAAAATTTACCTATTTTTGATTTCAATTGCGGTGAATACTTGTAACATGTTTTTTCTTTTTTACTGTGTGTTCTAATAAAAATTTCATTGGAATAATACTTTTCATGTTTTCTTTGTTGATTATCTTTACACTTAAATATAAAATTTGTATGTTAAGCATAACAATTTTTTACATGTAAAGGAAACTTATAAAAACTCAACTTTGTATGTTATACCAAAAATCTATGTTTAATTATTAGACAATTAAGTAAAAAAAGAATTACTATGATTTATCAAGCTGAGTTTTCTAATATTTTTATTTATAAAGCTAATTTACATGAGCAAAGAATATTTGTTATGGTAAATATGAAAAATAAAGAAATACTTTTTTCTTTTTTTCCTTTTGTTCTATTAAACTTGTTATTTTTGCTTGATTTTTTCCCCTAAGTTTTTGTACTAGTTTCATTCTAAAAAATATTTTTTTTTACTTTTTAAATGGGAATAAAACAAATAAAAGTTTAATGAATACAAAATGTTATTTTGAAATTTTTCTTAAGTATGTTATTTTAATGATTTTTAATTTAAAATAAACTACTAATTAAAAATACAGTTTATAAGTACCTTGAATTGATTTTTTTTTTGCAACTTAATAAGCAATTTAAATCTCCACTCAAGGATTCATATTTTATCCATTCAGCACTAATTATTTCTGATGAATCAGTGTTAGTCATCAGTGCTCTATTAAATAATTTTCTCACGTGATTTGAATCTCCAAATTTCCTAAACATGTATTACTTTTAAAAATATTCTATGAGTAATATCTATCATTAATTTAAATGATATAATTTACTAGGCTTCCCCTAGCTGGGTCTATGTCCCAGACCCAGTGGCCTGCAGACCTCACACACCTACAGTGCATTATTAAGCTCTGCAGGCTGTCCTTATAAATAGGCCACTGATTCTGGTAGAAGTACCCAACCCAACTTATAACAAAAAATTTGTTACAGGGTGTAAAAATTGTAAGAAAATGTCCTACCACAAAGAAAAATATTGTTAGTATGGTAAGGCATACTATAACAATAAAAAGAACTATTCTATCATACAATACTTATTTTTTTATACATTCTATTCAATAATTTTTATTAGACATTTGAAATAATAAAAAAATAAATAAATTACCTAATAATATTACTCTAAAATATTTAGGTATACTCTAAAGGTATCTTTAAATACCGTGTTATTAGAACACTTGCATAAATGTTAAACAAAATTGACATGCCCAAATAAAAATAATATCCTACTAAAAACTATGCGTGTGGACTTAAATAAGATAAATTTTAAATACTCACGGTGAGTAAAATTTTTGTCTGATTTTAGGTTTTTCAATCTTTTTTGTAACATATAGATTATAGTGGTATATGAGCAAAACAGAAAAAATATCGTTTTCATAGAGAAAAATGGCGCAAGAAATTCGGACGAAAAAAAAAGCTCATAACTCGGTAAAAAATGAACAGATTTCAACAAAATTTTCAGGGTACCTTTAGAATGTCTTTGGGCATGTCTAATAAGAATTTCAAAATTTAAATAAAAAAACATTGTCAGCAATGAGCGTTTTTAATAACATTTTTTAATGCTCACAGTGTGCTAAAAACTTTTTTTCTTATATTCATAAATAATTTTCCTAAATTAACGTAGTCAAGATCTTTCACTTAAAAAAAAATTGTATGTCATTATGTAATTTTTCCATAATAATAACTTTCTTTTATATAAAATATTTTATTATAAACATTATTTTCAATATTATACAGAAGCTCCCTGTAATAAGATTTGGACCTCAATATTAAACAAAAATGTGTATAATTATGAGCAAAAAAGAAATAAAGACCTATTATTGTATAGGTGTCTGGAGAAACCAGACTCTGATACTATGAGTCTATTAAGATTAAGATTGAGTCTATTAAGGGTCATTTTTAAGTCCTAATTACAATAAAAAAATTTAATATATATTACTAAGTATAATTTCCTTGCATTTCTTAATATTTAAGAGTATAACTCAAATTACATTTCTACATCAATATATTTCATCCAATATGTAGAAGAATAGTTATGGCCAACATTTAGAATATCATTCCATATTTTTCGTACACGCACCATATCTCCAGTTATACAAGCTTCAAAATTACTCCACCATAAAAGTAATTCACAAGATGGATCGCCTTCATATCCAAATTCTTTAATAATAAAATTAATTTTTTTCAAGAATTATTTAAAAGATTAATAACTTAAGTATATATGATTGATTGAATACCAGAAGTAAGATATGTTTGAGCGTATTCTAAAAATGATCTAATATTTTGTATTTGTTTCACTCTACTTTCAGGGTCAGCATTATTAATTTTACGGCGTAAATAATAGATGTAATTGAAATATAAAGATCGATAATCAGCTGCTGAACTAAACCTTGAACATAGGGCATTCTCCATAATTTCTAAAATACAATAGGAGAATTTACAGGACAGAAACATAAATTATAATATTTTGTTAATTCAAAATACATGCATTATAAGCTTTATTTCCAACAAACCATTAATTTCTTCATGAGAACACAGTTTAGCCTCAGCTTGGACTAGATAGAAACACCAAAGAGTCACTGACAAAGAACAATTAGCTACAGATCTTTTACAAACATTTAAAACAGTATCAGCATCTTTTATTGTTATTGCTACATAATTAACATAGTCAACCCATAATGAAAACTCTAAAGGAAGATCTGCTATAGCTCTTTCAAATAAACAAACAACTCTGTTTAATTTGTTACCACCTTCTTTAGGATTTTTTTCCCAATTCAGATATTTTATGTAAGAACTTGTACGATTCACAACCTCTGCTGAAAGCTAAAATTAATAATTTAAGGGAAATTTTGTTTTAGACAACATAATGTCTAATAGACAAAATAAATGTTAGTGTAAAATGCTATTTATTGTTATTAATTGATATACTTTTTTTGAAATTTTTCTAGTTTACTAAAATTGAGGGAATCATTTTGATTTTTGAAAGTGGTTAATTTAATACCACTGAATTCAAGTTTAAATTTATGAATTATTAAAATCAGTCCAGTGTTAATCCAGTGAGAATTATTAAGAACACAAAGAAACACATCATGGTAAAAAAAAACCTTGGTTTTGAATATAAAAATGATGAAAATTTTAAAATTACTGAATAGTGTTAAAATTTTATTTATAAATTTCATTTTATAAATATTGTAACTAATTATAATCACTAACAAGTAAGTATTTAATAGTAAAATATTAACCAAATTTTTTATGAATGAGAAATTTTTATTATGTACCTACAAAATTAACTACTTAAAAAAATACTGTTCTTTCAATAGAGATGATAAAAAACAATTTTTTTATTTATTAGTCACTATTTTAATAGTAATTATTATTGAAAATTATGACTTAAAACATTTTAAACTCATTTTACTGTGCTAAAACAAATTTTTATATGAAAAAATAAATTTAATTAAAACTTACATGATAGGGTTAATAAGTATTATTTATAACTTAATTAATATTTCATATTTTTGAAACAGTAACTTACTAAACTATTTTCAAATACTTGAATTTCTTTTAATTTAGTAAAAGCGTTTTTATAATCTGGTTTAACAACTTCAATTTCATTTAAACCTTCAAAAGATAACCATTTAATATACTCAGAATAAGTATTTTCCATGCTAGAAAGAGGCACAGACAATTGTCGGCAATACAATCTATTAATTCTATGTTTTTGTTCTTTAATAGCTTCTATATCAGACTTTTGCTAGAAATATTAATACCAAATATCATAGTTATAATAAAATACAAATAAATGTAAACTATGAAGATTAAATTTTTACTTTTAATGACTCCAACAATAGTTTTTCAAATTCTAAATAAACTTCCCAAAGGGCATTACCATTAGTTACATGTAAACTACCGGCAATTAAAGCTTTTTCTATTAACTGTCGTATTGTTTCAGTTTGTGGGATATCAATCATAGAATGAATACTAAATTTTATATACTGTATCCATAGTTCTATACCTGAGTAAAATAATTAAAAACAATTTATTAAATAATATTTAGTAAATACCAATCTATAATAAAATTTAAAATCAGAGAAGTTTGCATTTATAATTCTAAATACATTTTAATTATAATACAAAAAACTTAGTTATAATTTGTTTAAAAAAGAATGAATATTTAAATTATTTTATCATAATTTCAATATTGTTATGTTACTAACGTTAATTATTAAACATATATTAGACTCAAATTTATGATTAAATATTCTCATCTAAGGTTGATTAACAATATAAATTAAATTGAAATTCTAAGCAAAATAAATGGTTAAAAATATCATAATACATACTTAGGTAATCTTTTACTCCTCTTTCATATAGCATCATAACATATTTTTTTTCTTCTACAGATTTTGCCATAATTGATTCATCTTCAATCCAATCTAACCACAATCCTATAATAATAGCATAAAATAAAAAATGTTTTTAGATATGCACAAATTATTTAAAAATAACATTTTCATTTAATAACATTTAATAAATTTTCCCGAGAAAATACTAAAAAACAGTGCACAATCACTATGTACATTAGTCCAAATCTCTTCTGCAACTTTTTTTGCACCCATATAACAAATAAAACAGTCCATATGGAAAATTACCTAATTCCCGATGGGATAGACTAAATCTAGCTAAGCATATTATTGGAAAAATTAGGAATCAACTTCAAATTATGTGTTTAAAATTAAGATTACACTTCATGAAGTTCATGACAAACATTTTTGTACACAATAATACATTTTTATTAAATTATCTCATTCAATATCATTGTAAATTAGTTATGTAAATCAAAATAATCAATATACATACTTGCACTTAAAGGATATTTTTCATTGAGTCTTATTCTAGCTTTACGTAATTCTGTTAAATCATCAACTTCACGGAGAATTTTAATTAATTCAATGTGTAAATCATAATTTAATGGATTATTGAAAATCTAAATAAATGTAATGAAAGTTAGCTAAAAATTAATAAATGCATTATTAAATATTAACTAATATAAATAAAAAAAAAATTTAAAGAGCTGTTATTTAATTATTTTTAGTCACTCATAGCAATTAATGCAATTTTTCTTTATTGAAAAGGGGGTGCTTATACATTAATAATGATTCTAAAGTTTTAGTCTATCACACTAGGTTTAAAATTTGTTTAATAAAGAAAAAAAAATTGAGTATCATTCTTTTTCCTGGAAAGTATCAATAATTGCATTATAAGATGTAATTATACTGCTAATTTTAATAAAGCTCAAAATATTATAATTGTTTAGTATATTCTTAATTGTTAAAATAATTTTTTTTTAACACATAAGCATTAATATATATTTTAAGAAATAATACGACCTTTTAAACAATTTCTATCTACATGCTAGTGAAGTTAATAGTTATTTCTAAGAACTAACTTCATTTTCCAACATATTAATTTTTTTCATGATTTCTTCATGATTAAATTTATTATATTTTTTGTTATTTGGGTCTTTAGTGGATAAACAATCTGAATCTAAATCCATCTTAGTTGAATGTATCACTCAAATAATTATAAAATTATGTTACACACCAAACAACACATAAACATTCGATTTATATTTTTATTTTAATATTCAGAATTTTTCGTATTATTTTATTTTATTACATAAAATTTTGTATTTTTTATCAGATAATTTTTATCCATTTAATAACAAAATTTATTATCAATTCGAATAATACATATAAACTACAGAATAGATAAGATCTTATCTATTTTGTATATAAACCATATGATTATAGCGTAAATATGCACAGATATATATATGTATATATATGTAACCATGTATATTTCATTACTCCATGAAAATTTGAATGATAATAACCCCTTAAATATATACTTGTATTAATTCCACATCGGAAAAGCCGACAAAGGAGGGAAGATTGTCCGTATAGACAAATTTTTTTTAAATGTACACATTGTTAATCATTTTAAAATTTACTTATTAATCTATTTATTTGTTTCTTAGGAAAATAAATAAATTATTATTTGACGTTAATTTCGAATAAATAAAAAACTTTAAGATTTTAAAGTAATATTTGTTGCAATCGATATGCTCTCTAAGTTAAAGCTGTTGAAGCAAACAACACTGTCAGGTAAATTCTAATGTAGAAGTTAATGAAAAAAGTAATATAAAACAACTTTATTTTATTCTTTTAGGCTGTAAAATTATTAATGGCTGGGAAAGTAGTGTTCGTAAATACAGCGAAAAAAGAAATGGAAGTACTAAAAATAATAAGAGCAGAATCTCTCCCTTAATTCAAGTATGAATATTGAGTTTGAAACACTTATAATTAATTAAAATTGTGTTACCTTTATGGTATTATAATTAAAAGCTTTATATATAGTATATAGTTTTTAATTAATTTTTTTTATGTTGGCATTCTTATTAACTTAATTATTTTTATCAAATTTTTAAAAAAAATCAATTTATTTTGTTACCCGTCATAGAACTAAAAATGTATTTTTTGAAACTAATCTTCAACTTAATTTGAAATTTTCTTCTAAGTTTGATTTTATAGTTAGAGATTTTTAAATCTATTTTTATTTGAATATTTAAATGTTATCATTTTTTGAGCTTTTTATTATTAGAAGCATGTACTTTTTTTTTTTTTTGTACAAATTTTGGCATATTAGATAATAATTCTATCAATATTTTTTTAAAATCTCTAAAAATGATAATTGTTGAAAATTGCATCATTTTTAGGTTGTTAAACCTGTTAAAACTAATTTAACAAAAAAAATGAAAAATAACCCATCTGCTTCATTACCTAAAAAAGAATCCAAAACCATTGAATTTAATGAACCATCGCCTAAATCTTGTATATTATCTACTAATGTAAAGTTACTAACAAGTTATTGTTTATTTTACATTAACAATTTTTAATATAAGCTTTTTAAATTTAGGCTTATTCTAAAGTATCAAAACCACCTAATCCAGATCCTACTTCAATTTCACAATCTCATAATAGTAGTGAAGGGCAAAATAATAGCAACAAAAAACAAAATTTCCCTAACTGGATATTATTTGGAGGAACACTTTTAGTTGCTGGAGGTTTATACGGTGTAATTTAATTTATTCTTATATATTATAGGATCTTATTATTTTTAATACTTAAATTGTTTATATTTATTTTAATACTGCATATGTTGATAATATTAGGCATGGAAGTCTGACCTTTTAGGATCTAATTTAGTTAATGAAAATGTACAAAACAGTGATAGCACAAGTAAATGTTTTATTTATTTTTATGTATTCATATTGAGTTTAGAATATTTTTCTTGATATCTTATTTACTTATTTACTTTTATATTATCATATTATTTAAATATTTAGATAAAAAAACTCGTAAGAATATTCAAATACCACAATCATCAAATTTGATACCCGACAGTGTACAGTATTTACTCATTGGAGGTGGAACAGCATCATTTTCAGCATTTAGAGCAATCAAATCTGCTGATCCTACTGCTAGAGTAATTATCTAAAATTGTATTTATTTATTTATTATAAATTATAGAGGCAATAGCTCAAAAAATACAACATGTATTATGTATTAAAATACAATATGTATATGTATTATATCATAATATAATAATAAGAATATTTTTGGTTTTTGATTTTCAAGGATATATAACATTTTTAACAGTACTTATTTTCTAAAAATTTAAAACTAGTAAAGTAATGCAATTTATTATTTTTTATATTTATTAAAGAGTTGATCTTGTTTACATTGACATTAATCATCTAAGCAGAAACTTCAATTTTTAAAACTGATTTTCTCTTAAACATAATTTTCTTTTATAAGCTTTTGCCTTGTTATTCTAAAAATCTTTTGAGATTCTCAAATTGTTTTATATTTAATAATTTTTAATTTGAGGTTCTATAAGAAATTTTCTACCAAATATATACACTTCCTTAAAAACATAAATTTAAGTTTAGGAAAAATTTGGGGGGCTAATTTAATTTTTTATCATCTCAAACAAACAATAGCATAAAAAATTATTTTTTAATTTTTAGAGGCTACAGTCAAGTTAGAAGCTAATCCCCTCAATATAGTCATATATTGACTATATATGCTGTGAAATATAAAATTTTTTAAAATACATTATTTATGTCTACTAGTATGAACTTAAAATGTCCACTAAATGATATTATTTGCACATTTAAAAATTAAGAAACAAAATTAATTAGGAGTTAATGTAAAAATAGTTATTTTCCATTGTTTTAATGAAGAAATTCGAAAATAATTTGCCTCGTTCACAGATTTGATGTACAAGTTTTAATTTTGACATTTAAATCAAATGATTAAATATTTGTCAATTATTCTTAGGAAATAGTTCAAAATCATCTTATTAAAAACTGTTGCTATACCTTTTTAAATATGATATTTTAAGGTATTAGTAATATCAGCTGAGAGTTACTTGCCATACATGCGACCTCCTCTATCAAAAGAATTATGGTTTAATGATGATCCAGAAACTGTTAAATCTTTAAATTTCCATCAATGGAATGGTACTACAAGAAGCCTTTTTTATGAACCAGAACCATTTTACACACCAGTAGAAAATTTAAATACCTCTAAAAATGGTGGTATATCTATTGCCCGTGGCTGGAAAGTTGAATCTATTGATGTACCAAATAAAACAGTAAAACTTCATGATGGAAAAGAAATTAAATATAATAAATGTTTAATAGCTACTGGTTCTACTCCTAAAACTATTAAGTTATATGATTCTGCTAAACAAGAAATTAAAAATAAGTTTTCAGTATTCAGATCTGTAGCAGATTTTGAAGACTTGTGGGAAGATTTGGTTTATGCAAAATCTGTTGCTATTATTGGTGGTGGATTTTTAGGAAGTGAACTGGCTGCTTCATTAGCCACTAAAGGAAAGAAAAATGGTGTTAAAATATATCAAATATTTAAAGAAAATGGAAATATGGCTAAGGTTTTACCAAAATATCTTAGTGAATGGACAACAAACAAAGTTAAATTTGAAGGCATAGAAGTTGTGGCCAATACAGAAGTAGAAAACTGTACATTAGAAAATAAAGGAAAACAAATCAGTTTATTGTTGAAAAACGGTCAAAAAGTAAGCTGAACTATTATAATTAAATTAATTTACAAAAATAAATTTCACATAAAATAATGAAGAGAATACTAGAAGTTTTGCTTTATATTGAGAACAAAAATATTTAGCATAATTAAAATATTAATGTTTTAAAAAAGTTAAAATAAAAATATTTCTTGTTTTAGTATTTAGTATTTAGTTTGTAATATTCAGTATTTCTCTTTCACTAGTATTAGACAGAAAAGTTAATGTATTAAATAATTTCCTTTTTAATTTTCATTATTAATGAGTTAAATAAAGTACTTTCAAAGGCTAATTTGGTGAGGTTGTTGAAATAGGCAAAGTTAAATATTTTATGAATTTCATTTTGATAAAAAAATATTTTTTGTTTCTTAACAATACTTATAAACATTATTATATTAGTGATGTATATTGATACAACTAAAATAATAACATATATTTAACTGCCCCAATTTTAACCACCACACCAATTGATGGTATTTTATAATAAAAGAATAAAAGATAAATATATTTTTTATAGATAACTGTTGATCATGTTATTATGGCTGTGGGCGCTAAACCTAATACTGAATTGGCATCTAGTGCTGGACTGGAGGTCGATTCATTACTTGATGGTTATTTGGTAAATTCAGAACTGCAAGCAAGAACAGATTTATATATAGTAAGTATACAGAGTGATTCACTTAATTAATCAAAAATAATAATACTAATAATTTTTTTATTTGTATCTTTTAGTTCAATGTTTTACTCAATGTATCAACCCTAAGTGTTTATATTTATCCCTTATACCTTATAAGGGTATCAACTTTAATTTCTCAAATGACTACACACATAAGTAATTAGCTATTAAGAATTTAAAGTAATGACCAGAGGTGAAGAGTGGGTGCTACTATTTTAATAACTAAACATTTCCCTCTACTCTTCCTCTCACAGAGATATAAACATGAAAATAATTTCCGAAATACTGGTCCAAAGTTGTTATCAATCAGTCATTTTCTTAATTAGATTATTATCTAATAAATGAGCTAGTAAATTATGTGTGTTGTTATTTGAAAAATTAATGTAGACACCCTTATAAGGTATAAGAAATGAACATAAAATTTTTTTAAGAATTGATACATTGAAAAAAACATTGAATTAAAAATACCAATAAAAAAATTATTAATATTATTTTTATTTTTCAATTAATCAAGTGATTCATGATAAATGAATCATTCTGTGTAAAAAATTTTAAATTTTAAATAATTACCGAATCTAAATAAAAATTAATGAGTAAATAATAGGCAGGTGACTGTGCATGTTTCTATGACACACAATTAGGAAGAAGACGTGTTGAACACCATGATCATGCAGTCATTTCTGGTAGATTGGCTGGAGAAAATATGGCCGGTGCTAGTTAGTAACATTATTACTAATTAATAGAATAATTTGTTTTTAAACATTTACTATTTTCTATAACTGTTTTAAAGAATTGGTTATTTTATTTATTTGTTCAAAAATAATCACTAATGATTTTTTAGGTAAGCCATATACTCATCAGCCAATGTTTTGGTCTGATATTGGACCTGCAGTTGGTTATGAAGCCATTGGAATTATTGACTCATCTTTACCTACTGTTGGTGTATTTGCTAAAGGTATTTCTAGTAATTTGCCTTCTTTAACTAATGAAGAGCAGAATACATCAGCTAAAAATAAAATTGATCAAAGTGATCAATCAAATAAAATTAGCACTTCAGATATAAATAATGATTATACCAAAGGCGTTATATTTTACCTTAGAAATGATGTAGTTGTTGGAATAGTTCTTTGGAATTTGTTTAATAGGATGTCTATAGCTCGTCAAGTATTGAAATCCGATAGATGTTATCGTGATCTTAATGAAGTTGCAAAACTTTTTAATATTCATGGTGATGCATCATCATGATTCTGTTCATGCTAAATTATTATGTATTATACTATTTAACTTATTTGCAATCAAATAGGTAAATGTTAACAAATACATTTCATGTTTCAAAAAACTTATAAATATATACACTATATATTTTTGTATAGACTGAATACTTTTATCAATTTTTTATGTCATCCAAGGATTGCTTCTCTAAGATAAAATAAGAATAGAATGTAAATTGTTGATGCATTGGTAATTTGGTTATTTAGTGAAATATAAATTATTATATTCTAATTAAACTGTTATTAGTTTGTAATTTTGTATTAATTATTATTTTATTTAATAATAATAAGTATTCGTACTATTACTAAGTTAAATTAAATATTTTTATTTAATTTAATAATAAATAAGATGAAAATTATCTTTCTTAAATAATTCCATTATAGACACATAGGTCATATGGTATCAAACAATTTCATGTGGTAATATATAGCTAAAAAACATCAATTTTTAAAATTATTTCTTAATTTTTTTATTATTGCTATGAAACTTATACAGTGATAATAAATAATTTGTTATTAAATTTCTGCATTTGCTAAAAAAAGAATTGCATATATTAATAAATATAAGATTTATTGATCATTAAAATCATTAATTAAAGTTTATGTTAACATTAAATCATAGCTATATTTTTTAACTTTAATTTCTACAATACTTAAGGTAATAATAAGTAAAATAATTTAAGTAATATTATTTTTCTCAAATACCTCAATGTCAATTTTTTTTACTGTGTATTGGTTTATATTTATTTTTAAGTCTGTTGTCTTATATTAAGTGTTGTAATCCTATTAATTCATCATTTTAAATAAATCTTAATCATCTTGTATGGCCTTGTATAACTTTTATTAATCACTCTTATAATATATCAAATTGTAAAATCAAAATAATTTCTTTTGTTGTTTTATTGTGATATATGTAGAAAAAATAAAGTACTTTGCTATACATCCATAGGTTAACTTCTACTTTTTAATATTCATATTAACAATGGTTTTATAATATTTCAATTAATTTTATAGTGTTAATTTTGTTATATTTTATAATCATTGGTCTTCTAACGAACAATTAATTTATTTTCAGTTAAATACACCATTTATAAAAAAGGGTTAGTAGCTACTTACCCTTTTTTCAACAAATTACATATTAAATAGTTGATATATAATTTGTTCATTTTTAAGAAACTCGTTAACGTGTGATAAATTATTTTATGGTTATTTAGTGTATAGATTACAAACAAAACATATAATAAAATATTTATTAGTTCACCTGAACTTTACTCTTGTTATAAGTAGTTTTAATTTAATTGTTGCGTTAGGTCTAGTAAAGTATATGATTTTGTCGTCTCAACAAATTATAGTTATAATGCGAAGATAAGGTATTAATTTAACATGTGTTACTTTATTTGATATGATTTATTTCAAAGCATTAATTAACTAAACAAGAGTAATTGTACCAACGAGATACTTTAAAAAAACTAGGTTAATTGGGACTGATGAAAAACTATGGCCAATTAAAATTCTTCTTATTTGAAAAATGCTTTTAAAATTAAGTTATAAATTTAAAAAATACTTATACTATAATACAACAGTGTCATAATGTACGATTTGATCGATTTATACCCGTTAATTTCTAGGATTTTTTTTAAGTATTTGGTTGGTAAAAATCACTCAATTCTGAAGATTGTACTGGTTTATCATGAGAAATTACTAAGTACAATAGTTTCTTCTGTACTAAAGACCAAACTGTTTGACACCGTAAGAATTGATGTGACACAAATTAAAGTCAGGCAAAAATTAAAACATTGTATTAGGCCCTCTACATTTCAAAATCGGCTAAACTACTGAAGTTTTGCTCATCACTTTTTTTTTTTATAAATTTAGATAAAAATATAGAGTTAAGTTAAAAACTACATAAGAAAAATATCTCAATAACTATGGCCAAACTCAAAGAAATTTTCAAAAAATTACATTATCTCTCAATTGACGTTTACTTATCATTAAAAACCGTATTTTTTTCAAATATAACAAAACAAATGGCTTTTCGTTTTTAAATAGTATTTACCGTAAAAATTTGAAGTTAAAACATCATGTTTTCTATCTTTGTTGTATGATTGTAATTAAAACAGATAATATTAATAATATAAAATTTTAAAAAACAATAAAATTAAAGAGCTCAAATGTAGGTCTTCCAACCTAAATATCCTACAATATCCAGTTATAGACTTTATTAATTAAAAATTATTACTATAGGAGTTGTAGTTTAAGTTATATTTATAATTACAATAACTAGACCTTTGTTGCAATTAACTAAAATAATTTAATAGAAAGAAAAAAAAAATTAACAAGCAGTAAGAATTATACTATTCAGTTTTAATAATTTTTATTAAATTACAACTCATTTAATAAAAATGACTTCTAAATACCTTATTAAAAATCTTTAACGTATCAAACTTATAATAAAATTATCATGTGGACATGGTGTGGCGCAATGGATTATTCAGCCGCCGTCTTAGCGTTGATATTTAGCTGCGCCGTTATTGTTGGTTCCCAGATGGGTGACCATATAGAAACTTTAACAATGACTCACCTCTTGCCCCACACTGGTTTCATTAGCCATAATGAAAGTCGACAGCTAGTGTAAAATTCTGTCAAATAGTTAAGTCAAAATGTAATATAGATGCCAAATATATAATGCACCTACTTTATTATAGATGAAAAATTTAAAATATAACTTTGGAATTTCAAAAATGTTCCTAAGATTGAATAGGATAATTGTTTTTTAAATATTATCTTCATAAATTTAAAAATTAATAACATAACATAAATTACAAAATATCAAAATTTAAATATAAAATATTTAAATTATAACAATTTGTTTGTAATTTTTTATAACCTTTTGGAATATTTAAAAAAAAAATAGGTATAAGTTTTCTTTAGAATAATACAATTTTTTTATTTTTCAAATTTATTATTTAATAAGTCTTTTTAATATAATTACTAAATCATGATAAACAAGTCATACAGCCAAGTTTAAGTATTTATATATTTATAATTTATATGAACAATGCCTATCTACAAGATGTAATAAGTAACAATACACAGTGTAAATTACTAAAATTAGTATTTTATTAATTTAAAACACACTTGAAATATGACATTACATAATACATTCATAATAATTTATTTTATC
Organism: Daktulosphaira vitifoliae; assembly: GCF_025091365.1. Lineage (NCBI taxonomy): Eukaryota > Metazoa > Arthropoda > Insecta > Hemiptera > Phylloxeridae > Daktulosphaira > Daktulosphaira vitifoliae. Next base: position 7,978,210 of record NW_026099576.1, on the reverse strand, counting down.
ATACAACAAATATATTTTTATTATTATTTTAAAGATACATTAATAAAACATTAAATAATAAAAAAAAACCAGCACAGTGGGGTCGTAACATAGTTGGGTCCAGTATAGATGATACCTGACAGTGATTAAAATCACTATCATAAAAAACGCTTCGATACAAATCTATAAAGAGTGTTTAATTTAAAAAAAATATTTGTCAAAGAAGTAGGTCAAGTGAGAGCTGAGAAAATAAATGATAGCTACAAAAAAAAAACCACATAGTAAAATAATATTAATATGAATTTCTTCTCACAAGAGGAGACTACAGTAATGGGATCCTTGATATTTATTGAAGTTATTGAATCTAAATGAGATAAAAATCAAATGAGTTTAACATTTTTTTCTAACTCAAAAATAATTAAGAAAAAATTCAGTGCCACAGACGTGAAAGACCTAAGTGTTACCTTCTCAGAAACCGTACGTCGCATTCGTCACTTAATTAAATGGAAATTTAGATAGTTCAAATTTTAAAGTTATTTTTCTCGACTTCAAAGAAACAAAAAAATTTAAATATGTTCAACTTTTTATACCATGTCAATTAGATTGATATAATATTTATTAAAATCAGTGTAATCTCCTTATAATAAAATGAAATACAAAACCAAGAATTTTAACACAAAAATAGCATATTTTTGAATACAGTAGCTATTTTCACCATGAAGACAAAATAAAGTCCGAAATTTTTTTTTTTAATATTAAAGTATATTACATAAGCTTTAATTTAATATATATATAAAAGTGTCAGTATTTCCGAAACACTTTGAAAAATTAAGTTGAAAAAATTCTACTTTCTATATGCATTTTAAAAATTTGAACCCCCCCTGTAATAAAGGAATGGTCCGATTTAAAAAAAAAGTACGCTGAATGAAAGAAGTTTATAAATATTATTTATCATATAAAAATTGTATTGATCCATACATTTTTCCAAAAGTTATAACATTTTAAAATTAAAAAACCCAGCACAGGGGGGTCGCGGCACAGTGGTGACGTGGTATAGATGGATTAAGTATAATGATATCTGACAGTGATTAAAATCACTATCAAAAAAAAACGCTTCGATGCAAATCTTTAGATAGTGTTTAATTTTAAAAAATTGGTGGACTATTCCAAAAGCTACATTATCTGCTAGTTCATTATTAATATCCTAATTAAGATAAAGTATGTAGAATGAAAAAGGGATTATTAAAAAATATTATTTCTCATAAAAAAATAATGTTGATCCATACACTTTTCAATATGTCATAGCATTATAAAGTTAAAAATTTAAAAAATAAAATCGAGAATTTTCACACAATAATAGCATTCGGTAGCCATTTTCACCGTGAAGATAAAATAAAGTTCGAAATTTTTTTTTCGCATAATAAAGTAAATTACATTAGCTTTAATTTAATATATATATAAAAGTGTCAGACTTTCCGGAACACTTTCAAAATTTAAGTTGAAAAAGTCAATTTTTTGTGAAAAAGTTGTCATTTTGAATCCCCCCCTGTAGGCAGGTCAAAAGTCAGATTTATAAAAAAAATATACCAAATGATAGGTAAAGACATCATGCATCTACAAAAAAAAGAATTATATTGATCCATACATCTTTCGAGAAGTTATAGCATTATAAAGTTAAAAATATAAAAAAGAATTTTTTTACAAAAATCGTATTTTTTTTATTAAGTTTAATGTCTGTTTTCACCATGAAGATANGCAATTTTAAGTAAAAAAAATTGAAAAAATATCGAAAATTAGCGATTTTTAAATTTGTAATTTTTTGGGGGATTTCCCCCGTTTACGGGGAACGAGGGAATTTTTTTCAATTTTTGAGGGTAATGTCTTCGACTAGATACGATTTGTGATCTTTTGACATATTGTTCATCAAAATCGGTCCAGCGAGAGCTGAGATAGAGCGTTCACAGACACAAAAATAAAAATAAAAAAACAAATCATAGTAAAATTAATACCTTCTCAGCTTCGCATCGTAGCTAAAAACACATTTTAGTAAAACCAATACCTTCTCAGCTTCGCATCGAAGCTAAAATACAATTTTTGTAAAAAAATTATTTTTTACATTTTAGCTTCGATGCGAAGCTGAGAAGGTATTGGTTTTACTAAAATGTGTTTTTAGCTACGATGCGAAGCTGAGAAGGTATTAATTTTACTATGATTTGTTTTTTTATTTTTATTTTTGTGTCTGTGAACGCTCTATCTCAGCTCTCGCTGGACCGATTTTGATGAACAATATGTCAAAAGATCACAAATCGTATCTAGTCGAAGACATTACCCTCAAAAGTTGAAAAAAATTGTCTCGTTCCCCGTAAACGGGGGAAATCTCCCAAAAAATTACAAATTTAAAAATCGCTAATTTTCGATATTTTTTACTTAAAATTGCCATAACTTTTTTAAAAATGATCGAATCAATATAAATTTTTTTTTATAGATACCTTAGATATTTACCTATCATTTTATATATTTTTTTTATAAATTTGACCCTTTAACAGCCCACAGGAAGGGTTTCAAAATGGTAGCTTTTTTACAAAAAATTAACTTTTTCAACTTAACTTTTGAAAATGTTCCGGAAAGACTGACACTTATATATATATATATATATTAAATTAAAGCTTATGTAATATAATTTATTTTGAAAAAAAAAATTTTGGACTTTATTTTATCTTCACGGTGAAAATAATAGACATTATAGTTAATAAATAATTACGATTTTTGTAAAATAATTTTTTTTTATATTTTTAACTTAATAATGCTATAACTTTTTGAAAGATGTATGGATCAATATAATTCTTTTTTTTGTAGATGCTTGATGTCTTTATCTATCATTTAGTATATTTTTTTTGTAAATCTGACACTTATTCTGCCCACAGGGGGGGATTTAAAATGACAACTTTTTCACAAAAAATTTACTTTTTCAACTTAACTTTTGAAAATGTTCCGGAAGGTCTGACACTTTTATATATATCTTAAATTAAAGCTAATGTAATGTACTTCACTATAAATAAAAAAAAATTTGACCTCTGGACTTGTCTTCGTGGTGAAAATGGCTACCAAATGCTATTTTTGTGTTAAAATTCTCGATTTTATATTTTACATTCACTTTAAAATGTTATAACTTTTTGAAAAATGTATGGATCAATACAATTTTTTTATGAGATATAATATTTTTTAATAATCCCTTTTTTTTCGGGATATTAATAAGAAAATAGCAGATCATGTAGATTTTGGAATAATACACCCATTTTTTAAAATTAAACACTATCTAAAGATTTGCATCGAAGCGTTTTTTTTTTATAGTGATTTTAATCACTGTCAGATATCATTATACTTGATCCAACTATGCCACGTCACCACTGTGCCGCGACCCCCCTGTGCTGGGTTTTTTTATTAACTTTGATGACTGTTTTCACCATGAAAACAAAATAAAGTCCGAAATTTTTTTTATTAATTCTCTTAGAGAAACGTTAAATTATATTATATTTTTAATATATATGTTTTATTACAGTGTAACGATGTCCTCATACAATTTAATAGTATAAGTAACAGTATATATTATAATTTTAAATAATAAGATAACGTAATAATAGACTAATAGAGTAATACATAGATAATACAATAGTTGAATTATTAAGAGAAAACATTAAAATATTAATGGAATTTGACTTATAATTATGAAAATAATTTGTAATAAATATAAAATAAATTTGTATTGCGAGTGTATAATGGTTGTTAACCTCGAAGATTAATTCACTTCATATAAATTAATCGTCAATCTTATTATTTAGCAATCAAAGCATTTTTTGGTAGTGTTATGTATTATTTATAAAATTAAGTATCTCTGTATATTTAATAAATATAAACTCAACTCAGCATAGTGTGATCACGGCACAGTTGGGACGATTATAAATAATATCTGACAGAGTTAAAATCATTCTTATAAGAAATGCTTCTATTCAATTCTGCGTATATTGTTTAATTTTTTATATATCCAAAAACAAATCAACTTCGATTCCTTAAGTATATCCTGCTTACAAGTTTTATGATTTATAAGTATAATACAGGAATAAACAATTGTTTAAGAAATTTAATTTAGTATTGTAATTTTTATAATATGGGAAATTATAATAAGTTATAAAATAGTTGTATATTTCGTTACCTCAATGGTAAACATGTATCCAAATTGTAAGTATAGATTTATAAAAAAAAACTAGTAGCACAGTGTAGTTGCGGCACAGTATGTACGTAGCATAGTTGGGTCGAGTATAAATGATAACACTACATTAGAAACGCTTCGATGCAATTTTGTAGATTGTGTTTTATTCTAAGAAATTAGTGGATAATTACAAAACCAATTTCAATTCCTATTTCCTTAATTATATTCTGATTAGTAGTTCTTTAATTTAAAAATATAAAAAATGAATAAATTATAATTCTATGAAATTGTAATTCATACGGAGAAATTATAAAAATAATAAAGTAGTTGTATATATCTTTACTTAAAATGTGTATAAAAATTTAAAGGTCTATCCAATACTTATAAAAAAAAAAATGTTTGTTTTTTATGAACAAATACACTAGGCTACATGGAACTATCATCAAAATCAATAATATACTTTTCTAAATCAACTTTACACGCTGTTTTCAAATCTGCAATTAGACTTATTATTTACAGTAAATTTATGAGAAAAGTTCAATATTTTGTTAAAATCACTATTTTTTTTAGCATTTTTATCATAATAAATATTTTAATAAAGATCATAGTAATAATTCTGAGTAACTATTGGTGTTTAAAATGATTCTACAATTGAAATATTCTGAACTTCATTTTATAGATTTACTTTAACTAAAATACCAATTAAAAAGTTGTTAAAAGAATCTGCTCAATTGAGAGTGTTATAAAATTTGATTACAATTGTACAGATCCATTTTTAAATTCAGGTAAAACTAAAAATAATTTTTTTTTAGAAATGATTTATACAACAACATGTTACCAAAAAAATTGGAAAATTATAATCTGGATGTAGCACACACAAATAGAGCTAAAAAATGAATAAACTACAAAGTAAAATTATTTAATTTTCTAGTTGAATCTATTATCATATCAAATCTAATTCGATAAAAAATACTTCAAAAAAATTAGAAATGAATGATTTTAATTGTATGTATAGAGAAAGTTGGTTGAGTAACTTTTTATCTGACAAAGGGGATATTTTTCAATTTTTGAGGGTTATTACCCTCAATACAATAAAATACATTAAAATTCATACCTACAGGCAGGTTTGAACTCGGTACCCTAAGCGTGAAAGACAAATTGTGGTACGGGTTCGGCTACCCTACATCGTTGTTAGATAAAAATGGAAATTTAAGCTAATTTAAATCCCAATGTTATTTTACTCGACTTAAAAGAAGCAAAAAAAAAAAATAAATAAGATTAACATTATATTAAATACGTCAAATAGATTTATTCAATATTTATGTAAATCAGTTTACTCCCCTTGTAAGGTATTTTAAAATAAAAAAAAAACGAGAATATTAACACAAAAATATTTTTGAATCCAATAGCCATTTTCACCATGAAGACAATCTATAGCTCGAAATTTTTTTTTGTTTATAGTGAAGTATATTACATAAGCTTTAATTTAAGTTTATATCAAAGTGTCAGTATTTCCGGAACATTTTCAAAAGTTCTAATTTTTATACGCATGTTTAAAATTTTGACCTCCTTTACGAAGGTAAATACTCAGATTTAAAAAAAAAATATGTCGGATTAAACGTGTGTAAATAAAGTATTTATAAGAAAACATTGTATTGATTCATACATTTTTCAAAAAGTTATAAAATATAAAATAAAAATTAAGAGTTTTTTTTTAAATCTTATTTATTTTATAAACTTTGATGTCCGTTTTTACTATAAAGACAATCTAATGTTCGAATTTTTTTTTCATATTAAAGTATATTACATAAGCTTTAATTTAAGATACATATATAAAGGGTCAGTATTTCTGGAGCACTTAGAAAATTTAATTAAAAAAAGTTCATCGAAGCTAAAAGAAGAAAGTTAATATTTTTAACTTAATTATACTAACCTTCTTTAGTTAATTATTATTTCAATCATGAAATTTAAATTTATCATAAGCCATTGGACCATTTTTTTTGGAAAGCGTAGCCTCCTTCCTTTTAATATATTTATTGGATTGACATTAAAATCTGATCTTAAGAACATTAAAGCACTTAGATCGTTTATATTATTATTTTTTTGTAGTGAGGGTTTAATTACCCTTCCTATATGATTATATATAGTATAACCTAAAATAGAGGCATAAATAATGAAAAAAAAAAAATGAAATAAATAATTATAACATAAAAAACGGTGATTTTTTGTGCAAAATAACAATTTTTGTTTAACTTCGATGGCCGTTTACATAAATATGTATATATAAGATAAGGTGTCGGGAAAATTATTTTTTAAACATATAGTATGTTACATAAACTCTAATTTGAATNGTATATATAAGATAAGGTGTCGGGAAAATTATTTTTTAAACATATAGTATGTTATATAAACTCTAATTTGAATTATGTTCAAAAGTTAATTTTTTGTGCAAAAGTTGTTATTTTGAATCCCCTTTGGGCAGGTAATAATTTAGGTTTTCAAAAAATATATCTTATGATAATTTTAAAAGAAGTTGAAATTTACCGATTTTAAAAATGTATTTTTTTTTTTGAGGATTTCCCCCATTTACAAAGAACTATGGAATTTTTTTCAATTTTTGTGGGTAATATTTTTAATGAAATACAATTTATGATTTTTGATGTATCGTTAAGAAAAATCAGTCATTGAGAGCTGAAAAAATAATAATAAAGAGATTGTAATAAAATTAATACCTTTTCAGCTTCGTATCAAAGTTAAAAACCGTATAAGTTATGTAAACAAATATTAGGAACTTTCCATACATTTGTTCATTTAGTATAATTCAACTAAATATTTAATAAATTTACTAAATATTTTTTGCTTAGTAACTCAGCGTTGTCTAAGCCTAAGTATCATAATTTTTTAAGAAATATCGTTTAGTCTCTAAATAAATTTACCTACTAAATAACAGTGTAGTTATATACATAATATCTTATATATTTTATATTTCTTATATTTTCGTAAAATGAATTGGTCGATTCAAATTTGTAAGTTGAAAAATGTTTTGAATAAGTCTATTTTGAATATTTGTTCTAATTATATTAATATTTTTCAAATTCATTGGAATGTATCATTTTAATTTGTTTACTCTTTATAATTTGATGCAAGTTCAAATTTTTAAATGCTAAATATATATTTTAGCATTTAAAAATTTAAATGGATCTTAATGCATTTAATGAGATGTGTGTATTCAATAAAACATATTCTCGAATAATTAAAATATCTAACTAATAGGATGGGTCATACCTTCATTTGGACGTTGTTTTTGAAATATTAATATAATTTTTAAAACCAATTAAGGTTTTTTTTAGTGATTATCTTTAAAAATATTATGGTCAGGGTAGTCATCAATAAATTTTCTATGATGATTCTTTGCCACGTAGAAAACGTAATTACTGAGGAAGAAAGTTGAAGCAGCAACGCGATAGATATTTAGTGTCGGTGACCCAATTTTCTTTGAGAGCATATTAATGCATATGCTCCACCCGCGCGTTTTTATTTCGCGAATTATATTTCCCCCTGAAAGACTTAGTGCCCACCCCTTCTTCGCTGCTCACTGTTAAACTACAAATTGTGTCTGTATATCCCAATTTCGTCGTAAATCGTCATTAAACAACATTCGAATTGAGAGTGTCACCAGGATATCCAGTAACATCTGTACCAAATTGTGATCGGTATGTATGTTAATTTCAATTATAATTGATAACAGGGAGTTCTCTGTGTGTTCGTGTGTGTACATTTCGCCATATTTGTTGTTGTTCTCGACGTCCGTTGTGATTAAAATTTTGTTATTCTTGCTTACGTTATCTGTTTAGTGTGGTAAAGAATATTATTATTATTTTTTTTTTTTGTACTTGTTTGCCTGTTGATTTTTAATTTAGTGATTCCTTTCAATTTGTAGTTCTTGATAAAAACCATTGTTCTTAACAACTATGTCAATTATTCTCTGTAAGTAATCTTCTCCTCTAAAATTATTACTTTAGAATTTACTAAACAAGATCTTTGAGCATAACTGCGGGTTTTCATTTAATCAACGATCATGGTGATTTTGAAATCAATTACATACGCTCAAAGGCGTCAGAAGAGATGGCATACATTGTGGTTGATTTCTGTTTAAAATTAAATAATCATAAATCAGCGTAAGTATGAGTTGAAATTGAGACTTATTTCTATTATCTATTAAGTAACTTTGTCTAAATATTATATAAAATTTGTTGTGCTTTTTAGATAACAATGATGGATGAAAAATTTAAGTCTGAAGATGGCAATAATCAATCGGAGCTAGACATGCCTACTGTTGTTTCTGAAAAAGGTGTATTACTAAGAACAAGTGCTAGAGTATCAAAAAAGTTACGTATGACACCAGTTTCTACTTCTCCTGGTCCTAGCAGTTCAAAATTAGGTGAGTAATTTGTTTAAGTTAGCAAAATTTAATAATATTAATTTTTGTCATGTATAGATACAAATGATGCTCCAGTATTTAAGTCAGTAAAAATCCGCAGAGAACTTTGGTCACTTGAAGAAACAAATTCTTTTTTTGAGGGTCTTAATGAATTTGGCAAAGATTTTGAATCTATTCAATGGTTTATGGTTAATAGAATCAAACGGAAAGGTTCTTGTGAGCAGGCTATTAAGAGCAAAGAACAACTGAGACATTTTTACTATAGAATTTGGCATAAAATTTGCAAATATATTGAATTTCCTAAAGGTAATATTCTTATTATAAATAATTAAAATTTAATAATGATGGGTTCAACATTTTTATGTACTGTTATAGAGATACCTAAAGTAGTGCAAGAACTTTATGGTTTAATAAACTATGGAGAATTGAAACGAAGAGTTGGATTTTGTAATGATAAAAACTGGTCTAAGTTATATGAAATGATATATCATGGTTCAACTAAAGTTAGAAGTAAAGGAAAAATGTGGAGAGTAAAAACACCACACTGTCGTGCTCTTAGAAAATTAAACTGTCTTGAAGGTTTTCAATTAAATTTAAAAAAATGATAAGTATAAATCGTTGAAAATAACTAGCAATATTTATTTAGATACAATTGGAGATTTGAAACTTCCTGGTAAAGTAAGCATTGAGTTAAAGCCACGTGATATGGATACTTGGGCTTTAGTACAATCTCTTGCTATGAATCCTCGTATTAGAGCTACTGTAGAGTTACAAAAGCCTTTGTCTATGTTGTTAGCTTTTTTAGAAAACAGATGGCAATCAGAAAATTGGAAACTTGTATCCTTTATTAAATAATTATAAATAATTATTTATTTAGCAGAATTTTAAAGGAAAAAATTAATGTTTAAATATTATGAATAATAGCAGCTTATAAGATATTATTTTAATTTATTGATGTTTATTTTTGATTTATCAAAATTTGTTATTTGTGATTTCTTTAACAACAGTTAATAGCGTGAACAAATCAATAGAATTCAAACAATGAGTTCTGAACAAGAATCAAAAAGGGTATTAAGAGTAGCTCCAGCAGCTGGTGTCAATATTACTCCAATAAGTGTAAATTTTAGTGATATTGAAAATAGTTCAAATGTTAGTCTTTTAGCTCATAGGAATACTCATGGAATTTCTAAAGAGTCTGTTGAATCTATTCTTCAGAAGGTAGTGTTGTTAAATTTATAATTTAATGTTATTATATAATTTTTTAATTATTTTAGTTTCCATCAACAAAAATGCAGAAACCTTACGTGAAACGAGTACGCAATGAAACCGCCAGTTTATCATCTGGATCTTCAGTATTTAATGATAGTATGTTACCCTCATGTGTATCAGTTTCATGTTCATCAAATGACGTTGCTTATGACGGAGAAAAAAATCTTGATACTTTAATGGCCAGCCCACCTAAAAGTGATCCAATTGTGACTACTCAAGACCATGTCAAAGAAAAGAAAGAAGAGTTTATTGTTAGAGTAAAAAAGGGATGGACCTTAGCCAATGTTGAATCTATTAAGATTGGAGAACTTTATCTTATTGTAAGAAACTTTAAAATTCTTAGAACTGTAAGTTCAACTATCAAAATTTTTTTATGTTTAGTGTGGTAGTGAATCCAAAATTCAACTAGAATATTGGTTTGAAGATTGTGCTGAAACTTCTAATAAAAATAGATTGTCACAATCACTAAACAAATTAATTTCCATAGCTCAGTACAATTCAAATACTCTTAAAGTAAGACAAAACTAATAACAAAAATTTTTCTGTTATATTCTTTTACCTTTAGTTTTATTTTCCTAAATAATACAATATTTATTTTTTTAGTCTTGTACATGTGGGTTTGTCAATAGTAAATCACATAGCTTACCTAGACAAACAGAGGTAAGATTCATAATAAAAAATTATATTAAGTTCTTTTAATATAGACTATATAAATAAATTTTTATTTTTGCTATTAAGATTAAAACTGATGCAGATCAAATGCAACGTAGTCCGTATTCACTGGTTAATAGTTGTAAAGTAATGGTTCATTCACCATCTTTGTTCAGAAGACCATTGCAGCCGAAACCCCTGCATTCTACTAGTTCCTTCGAAGCTCAAGTTGGTGTAAGTGATTTCCCTATTATTCAATTATGACTTTATTTTGAATTTTACAGACTACTTTGTTAAAAAAATATTTCCTAAATAAAAAGTATCCTAAAAAACACACACTAAAAAAAGCTGTAAACTAAAAAATGGAACCAAACAAATATGAATAGGAAAAAAACTTAATCAAAACATATTGTAATATTACTTTTATCCATGCTTTTATTAAAGATTTTCTTTATTTAATTTTTAATTTAACACCTATTTTGTCATAATATTACTATTTTCTATGTTTAGTTGCATATCTATTTTAATTACAAACTTTGAAAAGTATTACATTAGTGTCTTAGACATGTACAATTTTCATATTATTAAAAATTTGTCATTCATTAATAAAAATGTATCAGATTAGTATCTTTAATACAAAATAGAGTTTTTATAAATCTTAATGGATAATTTGTGTTTTCAAACTATATGTTTATGTTTCCCTTTTAACTAAATAAGAAAGTTTTTATTAATTTTGACTATATATATTTTGAATAGTTTTTCTCTTTCTTAAAAAAAAAAGATTTCAATAAAAATTGTATAAAGACTAATTTTGCATCTTAAAAAAATAGGATTAGGATGATTGTAAAATTTTTATTTTTGTTTCATTGTATAGACATTAAAATTCAGAATCTGTAAACGTATTTACTTCTTCATTCTTTATCATTGACAAAAAAAAATTTTAGTTTTGCAGAGTATATTAAGCATAGTAACAATAAATTGTTGTTAATTTTTGTATCTTCACTTGTTTTGCAGGTCCATCAACTTACTTGATTATTGTGTATAATTAACAATTATATTAATTGTATTATTTATTTCTAGAAACTTCAAGGAATGCCAAGATATTGTCAGAGAACAGGGCGACCTGGCAATAAACATGTTGGAATTGTTCAAAAACTACTACCTTTACAACCAAAAACTAGTTTAACTATTGTGCAAACATCTAATTTTAGACCTATTATACCAGCTGTAAAAGTTGAACAAACTGCACATAATGTGAAATCTGAAAATGATCATCTTGATCAATTGGGTTATGTAAATGATCAAACTCTATCTCCTCCAAATAGTTAGTATAATAAACTATTTTATTTTTATATATTTATTTTGAGTTATTTGTTAGTGTATACTTTTGACTTTCACTTTTAATTAATATGTATTTTTAGATAATAAATTATAAGTGTGAGAACCTTTATAAAGTTGAACATTTATTGACAAAAGACATAAAAATATTTGATTATTTTGACTTTTAACTAATTTTTAATGTTTGATTAGAAATTTGGAAATCAGAACCTGATCAAGAAGATATTCCTGACGATGTTAGTATTACATCATCAACTATCAATAGACTTATAGATAATATACCTGATCTTACATCCCCATCAAATTTCTCTGGTCTATTACCTAATTGCAGCAGTTCAACTTCTCCAAGTCTCATTACACCATCAACTAGTCCTTCACGACTTTTAAAAGATGATGGAAATCAATGGCTTAATCCAGAAGTAAAAATATATTGTTTAAAACAGATTCACTAAAACCTGGCAAATGCAATAATAGTTAATATATTTGTCAATAAGACAAGAATTATTATTACCTTACTGTATAAAATATTATATATATATATTATTATTATATATATATATATATATTGTTGACATTTTATTCTTGAACAATATCTATCAAACTATAAAAAATTGCATGTAAAAAATTTATAAATGTGAGTATGTGTCATATATCATTGAAAAAATTATTTGGATATATTGGTAAAATTACTTAATTAAATTAAGTAATAATTAAAACATTATTGACTGATAGTTTTTCCTGAGTACAACCAATATTCAAACAATTATTCATTCAATAATAAATGTTTTATTAGTAAAAGCATATTTCATAGAAGTTGTTAGTATAACCAGTAATGACTATAATGACTTAGCTCATTTAATTATTCAAAAATCACCCCTATAATAATTAAATCCCAATATGTCATTGAACATAATTACATGAAATTTTTCAGTTCTTAAATTTATATTTGTCAAAATTAGAGGTTCGAATATATTTATTTAAATTTACTTGTAACATTGAATTTTCTATTTTTAGATGGATTTCTCATTAAGTAGTTTTTTGGGACATCTCGAAAAAGATGAATCATCTAACTTAACTGAAAGTGACAGAGAAAAAGTTATTTCTAATGATGTGAGTAGTAATACTGTACAAATTTTTTCTTAATAAAAATGAATTTTTTTAAATTGATTAAGTTGTTTAATATTAGAACTAGTTAATTTATAAGCTTTCACTATTGTGTCACTTTTAAAAACAGAATCATAAGACATTAAATCCATTTGTTTTATTATTCTCAATTGTGTTGTCTGTTAAAAAATAAAGTCTACATTAAACATGTATATTTTATTGATTTATCTTCATTTTAGGTGGAGGCACAATTTCAATGTCTTATGAGTGAAAACAGCACTGATTATACTGCAAAATTTGCAGATCTAGCTGCTAAAGTAGCTGCCAGCAATAATAACTGCCAATAAATAATTTTTTGAATAATTATATTTATTTAGTTATAATTTTGTTTTGTTATAAGAAAATACAATTTTTTAGACGTTATTGTTACATTTTTAATAATAATACGAGTGTTTTATTTATTACTATACATTACAATCATAAGATTCTTGTATTATTTTTGTTGACAAAGCATAGATGTAAATTCTGTGTAATATAATGAGTTAATAAAATTAATCTCTCGTTTTTTATTTTCTAATATTTGTAGGATTAAAAGTTTTTAGTCTCATAGTCGGGTTCCTGGATAATAGATTTTTTTTTGTCTTTAATTTTTTAATTAAAGGGTTTATATTCTTATTACATTTAAAATACCACAAGTTAATTTGTAATTAATACTTTACTAGTAAATAGAGCACGGTTATCTGTATAGATAATCATGATATAAAGTTATATAAATATATTTTACATAAAAATAAGTTCAACGGACTAAAAATATTTCCATAGTACTTTATATCAAACTCAAAGTCAATCTTAAACAATTATTTGTAAAATAAACAAAAAAGCTCAAATTAATGAATATTTTAGCATTTAACAAAAATTATAATAAAAATCAATTAATTTTTTATTATTTAAACTTACATGATACAATTTTACATGTTCTAATATAAATTTCTGTGATGTATTGACACCACTAAATCAATGTAATGTATTTTGCACAGTATTATTTTTTCAGAATTTGTTAATTAAATAATATTTAATCTAATTTTCATATATAACAAAATTTTTACTTATGACACAACTAGTTGTAAAATAATTTAATAAAATAAACATTTTCTACAAATATATAGAGATAAAAGAGCAATATTAAAAAAAATTGTCATCTTTTATCAAAAAATTAATCATCACTGCAATAAAATTTAAGAGAAAGAATTAAATAACTGAAGAAAGTAACTAATAGTTATAAATAAGTTAAGTTTTATTTTTTTTTAATTTTACTTGGAAGTTAACTAATAAATATTCTTAACTAAACCCATCTATATAAATAAAAATAAATCTTACTAGTTACAAATTAGAAATACAGATGTATTCTAACAAATTCATACATAATTCTGACTAAATTAAACATTCAATATAGAAGAATGGCACACACAACAATAATAATAGTAATATTAACATAGGATTAAGCTCATTGGAAGATTATTTGATGATTTATTCAACCATTTGGAGTAGTGAATTGACAGTTAAATCTTTGTCTCCATTATTAGCTTCAAAAATATTTTTCACAGTATCTTTATCTACATTTGGGAACATATCTTGAACCTGCAATTAAATAATGTGTAATCATTATTTTAAATTATACATAAGGTACACATACTTGTTTTAAATCTTCTGGATTAAGAGGTGGTGCTTGTGGTGGTGGTTGTACATAAATAGGAGTGAGATCTTTACTTGTATTAATATTTGGTGGAACCATCATAACTGGAGACACTAAACCTAATGATGGTGGAACCTAGTTCACCAAATAAATTTGTTTTATAAGAAAAAATATAGAACTTTTATTTTAAGTGTATAACTAACCCCATAACTCATTATAATATTTATAGTGCCCTCATGATTAGGCCCTTGTTTACCAGTGAGATTATACCACTGTTCAATAGTAACTCCTTTAAATATTTGTAGAGGTATTGGTATAGTTGTCCATGCTATTAACTCATCCATTTTAAAAGAGCATTCATCAAATATTTCTACATGAATTTGATTGATACCATCTGGTAAAAGACTATAAACATGAATAATAATTATAAAAACCTAGTAAAGTTGGAATCCAAATCAAGGATAATGGAAATTGGGCATAGCACCCTCCACTAATAATTGATATCTGAATGAGATTACATCACTATCTTAAAATGCTTGATACAATTATACATATAAAAAATACATAAATAGTAGAAAATTTTCTTTTATTGTTGAGTATATATAATCGTTTTTGTTAACATAAAGTCAAAAAATTGGTTATTATTCAAAAATGTAATATTAGTATCAAATATCTATACTAGACACCTCTGTAAAAATGAAAATCAATTTAATTAAGGAATAAAGATAATAGGTATCTTAGGGAGACATAAAGTTTGTACAATTTTATAAAGCTTATTCTCAAAAAAAATTTTTCTTTTGATTTTGTGTTTGAATGAACTAATACAAAGTTTAATTTAACATGTATTAAAAGGTATCAAGTTTTCAGAACATTAAAAAAAAACTCAGCACAGTAGGGGTGTCGCATAGTTGGGTCAAGTATAATAATATTTGACAATGATTAAAATCACTATCATAAACGCTTCAATGCAAATCTATAGATAGTGTTTAATTTTAAATTGATGGATTATTCCAAAAGCAACATGATCTCCTATTTCCTTATTTATATTCTGATTAAGATAAAGTATGTTGAATGACAAAGGAATATAAATATTATTTCTCATAAAAAAATTGTGTTGATCCATACACTTTTAATAAGTTATAGCATTATAAAGTTAAAAATGTAAAAAATAAAATCGAGAATTTTCACACAAAAAAAGCATTTGGTAACTATTTTCACTGCGAAGACAAAATAAAGTCCAAAATTTTTTTTTTCACAATAATGTACATTACATTAGCTTTAATTTAAGATAATATAAAAGTGTCAGTATTTCCGGAACACTTTCAAAAATTAAGTTAAAAAAGTTCTACTTTCTATATGCATTTTAAAGTTTTGAACCCCCTGTATTAAGGGAAATGGTCCGATTTTAAAAAAAAGTATGTTTTATGAAAGAGGTAAATAAATATTATTTTTCGTAAAAAAATTGTATTGATCTATAAATTTTTAAAAAAGTTATAGCATTATAAAGTTAAAAATGTAAAACATAAAATCGAGAGTTTTAACATAAAAATAGCCATTTTCACCATGAAGACAAAATAAAGTCTAACATATTTTTTTTCCATAATAAAGTATATAACATAAGCTTTAATTTAATATATATATATAAAGGGTCAGATTTATAAAAAAAATATATCAAATGATAGGTAAAGACAACATGTATCTATAAAAGAAAATTATATTGATTTAGTCATTTGAAAAAGTTATTTTAATTTAAAAAAATTTCGAAAATTAGCGATTTTTAATTTGTAATTTTTTTTGAAGATTTTCCCCATTTACAGGGAATGAGGGAATTTTTTCCAATTTTTCAGGGTAATGTCTTCAACTAGATACAATTTGTGAACTTTTGACGTATTTTTTGAAAAAAATCGTTTCGGTGAAATCTAAAAAAAAGTGGTAACAGACACAAAAAAAATAAAAAAAAACACATCATAATAAAATTAATACCTTCTCAGCTTTGCTACGAAACTAAAATTAAAAAAGAATAAATGTTATTAATATGTATGAATCGTCATGTAAAGTTCTTATTATAAGTAGATAAATTATCAAATTAAAAAAAAATCCAAAGATATATTTAAGATATTGAAAATTTTTTGTTTAGATACATATATATAAAAAATATTCTTCTGGGTGATTATATTAATATTAAACAATTTAAGGAGATTTTAGGTAAAAAAAAAAAGAAAAAAATTAGGAGGTTTGATTTCCTGCCATGTTTTTTAATTTAGTGTATTAAGAGAGAGAACGTTTTGAGGATAATGTCATTAACTAAATACAATTTGTGATTGTTTGACATATCATTAAAAAAAGTTGGTCTCGTGAATGCTGAGAAAAAGTAGCAAAATAGAACATAAAAAATTCAAACATAATCTTTTGACATATTATTGAAACAATTTTGTCCAGTAGAACACGAGAAACATGAAAGATGGACACACGCACAAAAAAAAAGCTATACATCAAAGAAAAATTAATACCTTCATACCTTTTACTACAACTAAAAATTGAAGAATAATAATTTAATATAATTTTTAAAACTAAATATAGAAAAACTTATATAATTACGTTTGAACTGTTTTATGCCATTTGGGAGTTTTGCCACCATTAGCATCTGTTTGTGTTTCATAAACACAATGACCTACTCTTAAACGTACATATGGATCCATTCTTGTTAAGCCATAGTTTTTAACTAATCGAGCTTGAACAATAGTAATGTTTAGTCTATTTCGATCGCGATCTCCTGGGATTGCAGTTAATGCTTGTTGAAGAGCCAAAGCTGCTTGTTGATCTGCAGCTTCTTGTTGTTGTCTTATAGTTGATTCATTCAGTGCTGCTACATCTAGCCGTAAAAAATCTTTAGGCAATTCACCTACATATACCTAAAATCAAAATTATTTAGTATCTTAAGATCATATCTTTAATTTTTTGTACACATATATTATAAAATTCTTCCATTACAATTTTTTAAAAATTTCATATTTTTAAAAATAATTATTCACTTTTTATAATATTAAGATAGTAAACATTATACTAGGATTGATTTAGATTTAATTTTTTTTATGTTATGAATTAAATATAATATATATTAAGTCATTAAAGAAAAAATTTTTTTTATTTTTTGATATTCACTCTTAATTTTTATATAATTCTATAATATTACTATAATTTGAAATATAGCATTAATATTTTACTGAAATAATTTATGCATAAATCCTAAAAAATACCTAAATGATTAATAGTAGGCTTTAAATAAGGTATTTAAGATACTTTAATAACTCTGGTTATATATTTACTAAAGCCTACTTCAATAAAAAATAATGAAATCAATTATAAAATTTCACTTAATTGAGTGTTTTATTTAGAAATATAATGTTCCTTAAAAGTAGTAATATAGCAACAATTATGTAATTAAAAAAAATATATATTTTGAAGATTGTTTTTTTTTTTTTTGGTATATTTCATAAAATTAAATTGAGTTTCATTATTTAAAATAATGTAATTAGCTAAGACTTTTCTAAAAATGATTTTTTCCGACTTGGATATTAATTTACCTTTTATTTCTACTAAGTATTACATATATTACAAAGAAATGATACTGAAATAAAAAATTTTAAATTAATAAATTAAATTTTTTAAATTGCTCATTTATGCTCCGATTTATGTTTATCATTTCTAAAAGAATAGTGTTCATTAAACAATATTACATAGAGAAATTAATTACCCTTTTTCGTCTTTCTTCATTAGTTCTGGAAGTAGTAGACGTCATTATTAAATATTTATAATCAAAAAATTGTTTTAAGTCATATAAAATATCAAGATATTTATTTAAAAATCGAATTAGAATAAATATTTGTTGCTTAAGATTATTATCATCAAACTAGAACAAATTAATATAACATGTGTTATAAGTAACAAAAACAATTAGTAAGTGTAATTATTTAATTATTTTGTTCACTTGTTATTGCTTGTTAACAATATTGCTGGTTTATCACCATAGAGTAATATTATCATACGTTAAAAATTCTCATGATGTTTTTATCATTTTAAATTAGTGAGTTACCTACACTGTTTACTTGCCGATATATCAGAATGCAAACAAACTTAACCTCAATAACAGTTAGCCACCTCTTTCATATTAACAAAAACGTGTTCCATTTTTCGTTTTACCGACTTCATAATTGATTAAAACCCTAGAGTTTTTTGTAATTTTTATTTTCGATCTATTATCTTAATATATAATTTCAAAATGTCCGACATTGAAGATACTGTAGAAGCTGGAGAGCATGGAGATATGTATAACCTTTTAAAAGAAGTGTTGAAAAACGCTCAAGTTAATGGAAGTCTACTTCATGGAATTCATGAGGGTGCTAAAGCATTAGAAAAGAAATTGGGTTAGAAATTGTTTTAATATCATTTAGTATTTAATAACAGCCAATTTTTTTTATTATAATCGTTTTACTTATCAATCTAGGTGTATTGTGTGTATTGGCTAACAATTGTGAAGAAGCTATGTACAAAAAACTAGTTACTGGATTATGTGCAGAGAATAGTATTCCTCTTATTGAAGTTGACAGCAATAAAACTCTTGGTGAATGGAGTGGTTTATGTAAGTACGACAATAATGGTCAAGCCAGGAAAGTAGTAGGTTGTTCTTGTGTGGTTGTCAAACATTTTGGTGATGATACTCAAGAATTAGATACGTTGTTAGAGATTTTGAAAAAGAAAAACTTTGCGTAAACTATAATAAATTAAAAATCTTTGATTTAAATGTTCATTCTGTGTTTTTTTTCATTCTTCTACAACATCCTTATTGTTTGAAATGTAATGTGATAAAAGGTAAAGTAAAAAAATCTTAAATGATGGTTAAATCATAATTTGTCATTACATATAAATACTAAAAATTCATTTTAAAGTTGGAAAGGTATATGCTAGTTCAAAATAAGTGTAGTGTTTCTTATGAATAAGTACTTCATTTAAGTCATTTGTTAATATTTTCATGTGCATTTATTTATTTAAGTACTTATGGGCAGAAATAATTTTGCATCTATGTTTTTCAGTAGTGTGTTGCATAATTCATCTATTTTTTTAAATAAATGATAAAAAATATCTAAAGAAAAAATGTTTATATTGTGCGTTGGATACATATCTAAATTTGAATGCAATTTATTTATTTAAATAAACAAAATAAAATATATGAATTTGATTTATTGTAATATGTACAGTTATTTAACTTCTTATTAAATTAAATTTTCTAATATGCTATATTATGGAATTATCAGTTGTAAAATATATGACACTTAAAATCTAATTCATTTTTTGATGATAATTGTTATGTTTTAATTATAAAAACTAATTTCTTTAATTTATGTGAATTAATATAAAAACAAATTGTTTTATTAATACCTACATTTTTTTTTTTTTTATTAAATTTCATTGGAACTATTATATTATAATTTTATTTTTAGCAAATATAATTTCAAAAGCAAAGATTAACTTAAAAATAATTATAAGTCTTCAGATTTCATCCCAAAAATTGTCAATAGTCAATTTAGTTTTTGATTATTTAATTTATGAACCAATTGTTATAAAAATACATTCCAGTGTCTTATGAGTTGTCTGATTCACACCTGAAAATAATTAATCATTAACAGGTTATGAAGTATATGACTATAAATTTGATTAAATTATTCTAAACACACCAACAGTCAATATACATTTTTATTAATTAACTTGAAATTAATGTGTTTATCAATGTTATATTGAGAGGTAATTAGGGAGTTAATCCTCTCCTAAAATGGAAAATATTTTTGTATTACTTTATAAACTTACAACAAAGTTGTACAAATTTAGGACTCTAAAATATTAAAAGAAAATTTATAAATGCATATAATTATATAATTCATTGAACTTTAAAATGTTTGATTTTTGTGAGATTTAGAGTTTTAATGTTTTATTAGCTAAAAGTTCTTCTTACACATCAGTTAATAACTTTCATTACTACAACAGTATAAGATTAATTAGTATTATAATTCTTACATGCATGTACTATAGTCAAATGTAAATCCAGTCGAACATTCTTTCTCTTCTCTGCATTGGCAAATACAAGTATCTGAATTCCACATCTTTAAGTCAGATTCTTCGTTACATTTATTTTGTTCATCTTCATTAATGCATTCACAACGACATTCGTTTGCTAAATATTTTTGTAAAGAGTTGCAGTCCTATAAAAATTGTTAATTATAGTTTAATTTTCTATATAATTTTTACTTTGAATATTCAGCTCAAAACTACACATCTCATATATAAATATAAAATTTGGGCGAACTTGTTCATTTTTCTTTTGATGGAGCTCTAGTTTCAGTCCCACTATATTATTATTAAGGATGAGCAAAATCAGTGTTTATAACTAGCGAGAAAGTAGGTAAAATAGTACTTGCAATATCTACTCCATGGAGCTTCACAAGGATGTATAGTTTCCGAAAATTTTTTTTTTTGACTAAAATGTCTTAATTTTATAATAATTGAAAAAATAAAATTATAAATAAAAGATTTTTTGGTAGTTTTATTAAGTTAAGTGTTTCTATAAATAGAATAAATAAAAACCAAACCTACATGCCATTAATCTATAAACAATAATTCTCTTAACCCTGGCATTTATATAAAAATTTAACAAAAGTAAATTTTTAATTAAATAAAAAATTTGTAATACAACGATTATGAAAATTAATCTAATAATTTCTTGGCTGTTTTCTTTCTTCTACCTTGGCGTAAAAATTTCAATAACTTCTGAAATGATGGTTCAAAAGTTGTTATCAAACATTCATTTTTTTAATTCATTATTCTTTGAATAAGCCAATTATGTATGTTGCCATTTGAAAATATAAGGTTGACATAAGTTATAAAGAATTATCATAAAAAATACTTATGAATAATAAATTGAGAAATGTATGTACTAAAAGAAATAATAAAAAAATTGTCAATATTATTTTATTCTTCGATTATATAAGTGGTTCATAGTAAATGAGTCGTCTTGTATATTTGAAAAAATTGCTGACTTATATAGTACGATATTATTAAACGGAGGATGATATTTTTATTGGATTGATTTTTTTTTTTGGTATTTTTTCTTGAATTTCAGAAGTATTTTAACCAAAAATTAAAAAAAAAATGTTAAGCGCTCTTAAAATAAATTTCTGAGTACGTTATTGATCATATAGAAACGTAAAATTATTGTACGTTTATATGTCTAGATTTATTCGGTAAATCTGTGATACTTTCTTTTTCTTTTATCAGGCAACCACATTTACACTTTGTGTGCTGTTCTACTGTAACTGTCTTTTTTTCTTTAAACTGAAACGACCCGTCTGAGTTATATTGCATAACTGTAATCTACACAAAAGATTTATAATTGGTTATAGTCATATATCCTTAGAATATCATTATATTGCAAGTAATTACTTCAAAGTCAATAATATCTGTGTTTACTGGTTGACATGCCAATAAATCATGAGAACAACAACCCCCACAACGGCCTACTCTGGTACAAGGAGGAGAATAGTATAAACTAGGATCATCTGTGTCTTTAAGATTGATTGTTTTGTATTCTACAGAACACCCGGCTGCTTTTGGTACAATTGTTACTGTAAACGGAAATGTAGCTTTATGTCTGGTATAGTATTGGTAATTAACATTAAATGTTTTTAATTTTGGTCATCAACCAGATGCATATTGGATCATTTAATTTGATTAAAAAATAACTTTAAAAGAAGTATTAAACCACTAAGAACATGGATGATCGTTCTTTACTTATCTTTAGTCAGAATGATCCATTAGTGTCTGATTAAGACCTTTTTTAACCTATCGACAAAATTCCATGTAAAAATAATTACATGAATTTGATATAAATTCACGGTTTCTTGGTAAACTTTTCATATTTTCATGTGGCAATAGCTTTCTGAATAT
Source organism: Daktulosphaira vitifoliae (assembly GCF_025091365.1). Taxonomy (NCBI): domain Eukaryota; kingdom Metazoa; phylum Arthropoda; class Insecta; order Hemiptera; family Phylloxeridae; genus Daktulosphaira; species Daktulosphaira vitifoliae. The sequence continues at coordinate 7,955,533 of NW_026099576.1, read as the reverse complement.
ATCTAATTCATTTGACATCTGATTTAGTTCCATTATTATACTTAATGGTATCTGTAAATAAGTTTAAATTATGTAAAAGTATATAGTTGTTTCTTATACAATAAGAATTAAAAAATTTGATACTAAATTTATGGATTTCAGGAAAAAATAAGTTTTTATTTTATAAAGAGGCGTACTTAGGGGGAGGATAGAGTTCTAAAGTTCTTATGAAGTTAACATCCCCTTAAGATATAAGAGATGATTCTAAAAAGTAATTATTAGTTGATAAATCAAGAACTACATGTTAATAAAAGAAGTCAAACACTATTTTTCCATTTTAATTTTAACATTATTGATAATTTAAACATAATACAATTTTTATGCTTAATGATATTTTATGTTTTGATAATATTGCTAGTTTTAAACGTTATAATTATTAATGTTATATATGTTTTCTTTCTCTGCATTTAATATAAAATCAATTGCATTAGTTTAAATAAATGTTTATACGTGGCCGACCCCAAGTTATTGGGATTAAGACGAGGAAGAAGAAAAAAAGAAGAAGAGAATACGAACTTGAATTTTGGTTTGACTTTTAGTCCTAGTAATTTTTTTTTCATCAAATAAATTACTATTTATTTTTTTATGACAAGTTGGGCAATTCGATTCTATAATTCCATTTATAACTTGTTCTTTTGTAGTGTATTCATCTGAAATGATCATTTTATTTGCAAACGTAGAGAACAATAAATTTACTATTATTAAAAAAACAAATAGCATGGTAGAACGTGTCTTTAAAACATTAATACTGAGTTTCGCTTATTGAGTAATTGTAATATGAGTATTTGTCTACATAATATCATTTAATAGAGCGTTTAGTTAAAATAATTAAGATAAGAAATTAATGAATATTTTCAAGTGTCTACGTTAATTAAATAAATTTCGCATTAAATTTTATTTGACGCTTAGAAAATAACTTGCTATTTTGCAAAACCTATGAACCTCAAGTTTATTTTTGTATATGCTAAAGAATTGTTTGTATTTAATATCAAAATGAGAGGACGAGTTTTAATAATTTGCAACATTACCACAGGAGTATCATTTAGGAAACGGAACGGAAGGGTGAGCGGTCGCACTGTTTTAGTAGTGGCGTATTTACAGTTGGCGATTAATAAGGCGATGACCCCCAACCTCATCTACAAATGATTTTTTTTACATATATATATTTATTAAATGTTTAACTACTATGATTAGAGCAGTTTATGATAGATCATAAATTCTGGTCAAAAAATAATATTTTTAATAATTATTTGATAATTATAATTTTGTTAAAATAAAAATTGAATTTTATATCTCATGCTACAATCAGTAGTGGTTATATGAGAGGGCGATAGGTGGATGCGCTCCCTTTTAATTTTTGCCTTTTTTGAATAGTATTGTAATATTTTCTTTTAGAATATTTGCAGAAAATCAATACCTCTTGTATTTCTTGGACCGCATAAAGCATACACTAACAATAACATCTTTAATTTTAATTTTTGCAATTATATATAATTAATACAAAAGTATTAAAAAGAGAAAATTAATTATAATAACTATTTAGCGTTGATTGCAATACAGACTGATGACTGAATGTGTCTATAAAAAAACATTACACATTCAAGACGCCCAATCCCTATTTATGCTTTTCGTGGCACATATAAGAGCTAAAGACCCTGTTTTTCCATTCATTCACTTATCTCTTCTTCTCACGTTACTTTCTCAGATTATTCCCAAAATACTCTAGTGTATTCTTTGTGTGTATCTCTGCAGTCTTATACTTAATTTAATCACATATTTAAAAACTTACATTTGTTAAAATAACTAACATTTTTCTTAGTTATAAATACGCTTCTATAATTCACATATAATTCTCTTCTTATTAATAAACCTGTAATTTCAACAAACGCTTCGAACAACTATAAGTCAACAGACGAGATTCTATCATCATCGGTGGTTCTTAGGTAAGAGTAGTTTTAACGCATTAACTACATTAATTAAGTAATGACTAGAAATCAAAGTACTTGTATTTATCATATCTTTACGGATGATGCTATTATCATTCTTCTTTATTAATACCATTCCCATCAACTTTATTTTTAGTTATTACTAGTGGCGCCTAACTAGTAGCTTCGAAACCCCCGAGATTATTATATTATAAAAATAAAAATAAATTAACGATTTAATAATAAAATTTATATTCTATTTTTTAATTTAAACCTCCAAACCATAAAATTTTCATTTATATATTTAAAAAAATTTTAGTTTTAATGTAATACTTTTATTGAGAAAACGGTTTTATTTTAACAACTCAAAATTATTTATATATATTGTCTACAAAAAAAAAAGAAACTCATAACTCCTAATTTATAACTAATTTTTCTTAATAAGTAATTACGTAAAATTTTAACTGTAGATTTTTGTTATTTTTATATTTTTCTTAATCTCACAAAAATCTAATTTTTATAATAATTCTTTTCGAATTACAAAAATATAATAAGACGAAAGATACAATTAAAATTCTTTTGTTATCGTTTACATAATATTACCGTAATTAAAACAACTTAAACAGTATTATTATTCTAAGAAAAAAAAAAATGTTTAAATACTTGAAAGAACTATAACCGATAAAATATATATATATATATATATATATACATATTCATGATATCATTTTACTAATGTTACATAATAATGAAAATAACGATACTTATACAAAGTGATATATCAGCATAAACAATGTAATATTTTATTTAAATTTAATAAAATTAATACTATATTTATTCAAACTACAAAAATAATTTATAAATTGTGCTATGTTTTTATGACAATCAATTCAATAATTTAACTTCTTCAAATATTTTATGCATTTTAGTTACAATTTATCCAAATACATTTAGTTTAATATTACAAATATTTACAAGTATTTTATTCAACAATTAATTACTCTTCTATATTAATATAAAAGACTAGTAGTTACTGGAGGAACTACGGTCACATTATCTGTTTGGTTCTAAGACTCTAAATGTTATGCTATTACAACAAATGGATGCATAAACATATTGATTGCATTATGTCAAAGTCTCAGATTTTTAAAACATAATCATAAATATAGATATATTTTCTTTTAACGCAAATAATCGGTATTCCCCTACCCTGAGGGGAATATCGGGCATACATAAATACATGTAAAAAGATCGGGATAAAATAATTTTTAAAAAAATTACTAAAATATAGTTCAAACTAAAAGTTGTCTTCAAAGATAATTACTGAAAACAAATGTCAATAGGAAGCACTTCATTATAACAATATAAATTCAGAGTGTACTGGCGGGCAAACAATTAATAACTGAAATACATAATACATATTCCTATGTGATTATAAAAATTAATTTCCTAAATTTTAATAATATTAGTAAAATTTTTAATATTTAAAAAAATTTTAAAATGTTAGACTACATTTATCTTTGCTACCACATTCTTAAATTAAATTTTCAAGATTTGGTCGTTGTTCGACGTCGTTGATTAAATGACCTATTGCCGTTGTACATATCTTATATAATATGCTTTGATATTTTATGCTATAAACTATTGTAGTACGTAAAAAATGTTTAAATCTTATAATTGCATAACCTATTCCATTTAACTTGATATTCATTTAAAATAATCTAAACAATGTGTGACAAAATAAATTATTTAGTGTCGGTTCAATAAAATTATAAGAATACCATTTTTTTCTCGGAATAGTTTTATAAATAACTGTAAATTTACATTTTTAACTGTATATTACCATTTATAATTATTACTCATTAACTATATAGATTAAATCTTTAGATTGAGTCTTAAGCAATTTTAATATAAAGTAAATAAATTAGAAAAATTACTGAATAAGTAAATAATCGACTAGATATTTAGGATTGTAATATTTCTGAGTTGCCACATCAAAATTGTTATTGTCATCATTATCCATCTCATTATCTTCATCACTTGGGCTAGGACTATAATGTATTTTTATATCATTCGTATTAACTCTAGGAAAATCAATTGTTCTATAAATGTCGTCATGATTTCCTAATTGTCCTAAAAACATAATTTTAATTAATATTTTTATTACACATAAATCCTTTATTATATTATAAAAACCCAACTTGACTTGAGTTACTATGGATGGCTAGATTCTTCTCTCTTCACTGATTAATTCTATCTATTAATATTATATGACTTTAACGCTTGTATGAATATGTAATAAACAAAAAAAATGACATTAGATGTCTCCCCAGACATTGATTACACACACATATATATATATATATATTTGATTTCAAAACTTTTGTTAATTTTTAGTGTTTAGCGCTTTTTTTTAATTATTTATTTTAAGGTAATATGTTGATAATTTTAATAAAATGTATTAAAATATATAATATTTTATTTAATCTTGAATGAATAGACATGTTAGAGAGGATATGAAATAGTACATGGAGGGTATGATTTTAGTGTAAAGAATGAGACTGGAAAAAAGTCCCGAATTTTGCCGTATCGTATGATCTTGGAGTGGTTAATACTTATTTTAGAAAGAGGGAAGAACATTATATAACTTATAAGAGTGAGAGGAATAGATCACAGATTGATTGTTTTATGTGGAAGAGAGAATGCGTAAAGATGAGTAAAAGATTGTAAAGTTATACCAGGCGAGACTATAACTACACAACATAGACTGATGGCAATGGAGTTGTAGTGTACCGGGAAGAGAATATACAAAAATAGAAAGAACACAGGAGAAAAATCGAGGTTCCAGTAGTGGAAATTCAGAGGGTAAAATGAAAAAGAGTTTTTAAAGACGATGAAATATAGGACGGTGTGGAATATCAAGGGAGACATAAATTATCTGTGGCATAGATTTGCTAGTTGTTTAAAGAATACTGCAAAGGAGATTGTTGGTGAGAATGGGAGTAGAATGTCATAAAACAAGGAAACCGGCTGGTGGAATGAGGACATTCAAAAAATAATAGAGAGAATGAAAAGGCAGTTAAAAATATGGAAGAGGAACAAAAGAAGAGAAGATTGAATGGAGTATAAACGCATGTTTAAAGAAGTCTAGTGTGCAGTAAGTAAGGCGAAGTTTAAGTAGTATGATGAGTTGTATGATAGGCTAAGAACAAAAAAAGGTGAAAAAGAAGTCTATAGCCTTGAAACAGTCTAAAGACTTTCACAATGTAAGGTGTATAATAATTTGATAATGAAATGAAAAAATGATGGAAAGAATATTTTGAAATATTGCTAAATATGGAGTATTTAAGAGAGATATTAGCGGATATATCGTGGTACGAGGGACTGATAGATGTAATTAGAGAGGAAAACGTAAAGTAGGTTGTGAAATTAATGACAAAGAATAAAGTAGTAGGAGGGTCCGATGAAATACAAGTAGGAGTATTGAAAATATTAAGCGGTGTTGGCTATAAGGTGGTTGAAGGATTTTTTTAATAAAACTATTTTAAAAGAGAAACCGCTAAAATAATGAGGAATAGTATTGTGGTACCGATATTTACGTATAAAGGAGACATACAGTACTGTGAAAATTATAGAGGCATAAAGCTTTTGAGACATAGTAAGAAGATTTTGGAAAATGTAATCGAAAAAAAAAATTAGAGAATAAGCATCAGTAATAAAGAACTAGTTTGGTGTTTTGCCTGGAAAGGCAACAATGAAGCCAGTTTTTTCTGTGAGACAACTAATAAAAAGTGTAGGGAAAAGAAGAAAAAGCAGAGTATGGTGTTTATAGATATGGAGTAAATGTAAGATGGAGTATGGAGAGAGGTGGATATTAATGAGAAAAAGAGTATTAAAGGAGTACGTTTAAATAATATACGATATTCATGATAGTATTTCCACCAAAATAAATAGTATAGGTGAAGTAACAGAATATTTTACGGTAAGAGTAGGAGTGCACCAAGGTTATACTTTAAGTTATAACTTATTTTCTTTAGTGAAACTATCGTATCGAGTATATATGCATATATGTATAAATAGCTGAACTGTATTTATTCAACCAACATTACAAAAATAAATAAGTTTGGAGCCAAACGATACCTCGTAAATATTTTAAAGTACTAGCGAAACAAAAAAGGAATTGGTCTGATCAACTTAAACTTATTTATTACCACGAAAGTTAAAACCTGAATTTATTAAACCGTACTCATAGAAATAAATAAGTTTTAAAATTTAATTACTACGGATATAACAGTAGTTAAAAGTGTTAAAACCAAACAACACAGTGTATAGTATAGATATGGTAAAATCACCGTGTCTAAATCAATTAAATCATATAATTTCAACTAAATCAAACAGTGGTTTGGTTCAAAAATACTTACTTGAATATAATGGAACTTTGCGTTAGTAAAAGAGATCAAAGTTGTGGGTGAATCGGAAAAATCATCGTACGTGAAAAGTACGATTCTGGAGCCGACAGCGTGTTCCCTCAAAATCTAAAAAAGCACATTGAATGTTGCACTGCGGATCCTCATATTAGTCGAAACTGTCAAACAGATAAGCAGGCAACAAACGTAAAAAAAGCCTGATGGGAAAATAAAATCACATTGGCCAAAATGTAGAATGTTTTATAAAGATAATAACGGGGGCTACGGTATAATCGTAAATAGTAAACTATTTTTGAAAAAAGAGAGCGCGTGTTTTTGTGATTCTATAGAAGAAGACAATTATCAAGCACAAATAACTAAAAAGGAAAAAAACCTAGGAAAGATGAGAAAAATTGACGAACAATCGGTAACTATTGTTAGTTTTTTAGCTTCGATGCGAAGCTGAGAAGGTATTAATTTTACTATGATGTGTTTTTTTATTTTTTTTTTGTGTCTGTGAACGCTCAATCTCAGCTCTCGCTGGACCGATTTTGATGAACAATATGTCAAAAGATCACAAATCGTATCTAGTCGAAGACATTACCCTCAAAAATTGAAAAAAATTTCCTCGTTCCCCGTAAACGGGGAAAATCCCCCAAAAAATTACAAATTTAAAAATCGCTAATTTACGATATTTTTTCATTTTTTTTTACTTAAAATTGCCCTAACTTTTTTAAACATGACTGAATCAATATAAATTTTTTTTTTATAGATACCTTAGATATTTACCTATCATTTTATATATTTTTTTTATAAATTTGATCCTTTCCCTGCCATCAGAAGGGGATTAAAAATAACCACTTTTTCACAAAAAATTAACTTTTTCAACATAACGTTTGAAAATGTTCCGGAAAGACTGACACATTTATATATATCTTAAATTAAAGCTAATGTAATATACTTTAATTTGAAAAAAAAAAATTTGACCTCTGGACTTGTCTTCATGGTGAAAATGACTACCGTAAGCAAAAATATGCTATTTTTGTGAAAAAATTCTTTTTTTAACATTAGGATGCTATAACTTTTTAAAAAATGCATGAATCAATTCTATTTTTTAATAATAAATACTTTACATATACCTTTTTCATTCANTGATAAATACTTTATATATACTTCTTTCATTCGACATACTTTTTTTTAAAATCGGACCATTTCCCTTTATACAGGGGGGGTGCAAACCTTTTAAAATGCGTATAGAAAGTAGAACTTTTTCAACTTAACTTTTGAAAATGTTCCGGAAAGACTGACACTTTTATATTATCTTAAATTAAAGCTAATGTAATGTACATTATTCTGAAAAAAAAAATTTTGGACTTTATTTTGTCTTCGCGGTGAAAATAGTTACCAAATGCTTTTTTTGTGTGAAAATTCTCGATTTTATTTTTTACATTTTTAACTTTATAATGCTATAAATATGACAACTTAAAAAATAAAATAAGATAAAATGACAACTTTTTCACAAAAAATTAACTTTTTCAACTTAACTTTTGAAAATGTTCCGGAAAGACTGACAATTTTATATATACCTTAAATTAAAGCTAATGTAATATACTTTAATTTGAAAAAAAAAAATTTGACCTCTGGACTTGTCTTCATGGTGAAAATGACTACCGTATGCAAAAATATGCTATTTTTGTGAAAAAATTCTTGATATTATATTTTACATTTTTTAACATTATGTTGCTATAACTTTTTAAAAAATGCATGAATCAACTTTATTCTTTAATGATAAATACTTTATATATACTTCTTTCATTCGACATACTTTTTTTTAAAATCGGACCATTTCCCTTTATACAGGGGGGGTGCAAACCTTTTAAAATGCGTATAGAAAGATTAACTTTTTCAACTTAACTTTTGAAAATGTTCCGGAAGGTCTGACACTTTTATATATATCTTAAATTAAAGCTTATGTAGTACACTTTAATTTGAAAAAAAAAATTTGACCTCTGGACTTGTCTTCGTGGTGAAAACGGACATCAAATTTAAAGAATAACGTACGATTTCCGTGAAAAAATTCTCGATTTTATATTTTATATNCGTACGATTTCCGTGAAAAAAATCTCGATTTTATATTTTATATTATTTAATTTATATTTTATATAACTTTTGGAAAAATGTATGGATCAATATTATTATTTTTTTATAAGANAAAAGTTCCTAGGAAATTATTACTATTACTTCTATTTAAGTTATCTATTACCATAAAAATGCAAAAAAATATTGAGCTTTTCTGATAAATTTACAATAAATAGTAATTATAAAACTTTCTGACTGCATATTGATCTTAACGATACAATTTTTTTAATTGTCATAAAATTTTCTATTTAATGATGTCAATGTCAAACTTACTAATTGAGCTAAAAAATATGGTAAAATAATTTTTTTTTTTATTATAAACATTTACAACAATCAACTTTAAACGATTAACAAAATAGGTTAAATATGTCATTTTCCTTATTTTTAACTTATTAATAATCAAATTAATATTAAATATTATATCAAATCAGTATTAATTTAAAACAATTTTTTTTGTTCTTAATTATTTTTTTTTATATGTAAAAACTATTTTTTAATAATATTAAAACTTAGAAGTTATAGAAAAAGTCTAATTGCACATTTTAAAACATCGCGAAAAGTTGATTTAGAATAGTATATTTTTGTTTCTGATGGAAGTTCCTTGTAGTACAATGTATAAAACTTATAACTTTGTTAACTGTTATAACTTTATCAAAAATGGCCAAATCAGTATATTTTTTTTATTTATATGCATGTCTTTATCTATCATTTGGTTTTTTTTATAAATCTAACCCTTTACCTACCCACAAGAGGGATTCAAATNTTTTTTTTATAAATCTAACCCTTTACCTGCCCACAAAGAGGGATTCAAATTAATAATTTTTTTTTTTTAGTTAAAGTAAATCATTAAAATTAATTCAGTTCTGGATATTTTAATAGTAGAATCTTTTTAAATACCTAAAATTACTTAGAAATGATTACTATGATTTCTATTTAAGTGCTCTATTACGATGAAAATGCAAAAAAATAATAAGTTTTTCTGATAAATATACTGTAAATAGTAATTATAAAATTTCCTGACTGCAGATTAATCTTAAAAATAACATTGTTTTAATTCTCATNTCTGACTGCATATTAATCTTAAAAATAACATTGTTTTAATTCTCATAAAATTTTCTATTTAATGATTCATTCTAGTCAACGAAGGAGTAATTTTGGCGAATAGCAAAAAAAATTCCCAACCAAATTTTTTTTTTTTTAAAGTAGGAAATTGGTGGATTGTTCCAACAGCAACATCAACTCTTATTTCTTTAATTATATCCTGATTAGTAGTTCTTTGATTTTAAAATATAATACTAATTATACTTATTAAATTTAGTATGAAATTGATATTTAATATTGTAATTTAAACGGAGAAATTATAAAAATAATAAAGAAGTTATATTTTGCTTTACTTTTACGTGTATAAAAATTTAAAGGGCTTGATACAATAATTTTCAATAAAAACTGTTTGTTACTATAAAAAAATGCACTGGACTACAAGGAACTTTCATCAGAAGCAAAAATATACTTTTCTAAATCAAATTTTCGCGTTGTTTTCAAATCTGCAAGTAGACTATTTCTATCACTTCTAATTTTTTATATTATTACTAATTATATATATAAAATAATAATTAAAAGAAAAAAAAATTTGTTTTCAAATTATTACTGATTTGATTTTTAATATGTTAAAAATAATCAGTCCAAATTTTCAATTTTAACCTATTTTTTTGGTTCTTTAAAGTTGATGAAAAATTTTTGATAAAGATTTATGAAAGTTTATAGTAAAATAAATTGAATATATTACCATAACTTTTAGCTCAATTACAAGTTTAAAATTGACATCTAGGCCAGTCAACAAAGGAAAAATTGCGGAAAAAATTTTGTTTTTTTAAAAGTTGAATTAAAATATGTATAATGACATACTAATAGTCCTCAAGATTGGAATTGAGCTTTTTTTTTACAGCCTCGCAAAAGTTCAAAAATATGAGCTTATTTAATTTTCTCAAAAAATATTTAACTTACAAAAAAAGTTTCGTACAAAAGTTGTTTAAAAGAAAATTATAAACAAAAAATTATCTTATATTTTTTCATTTAAACAAACATTATTCGAGTTACATTACATTTAATGTGAGTACTAAAATTTATATTCCATTATTTTCATATTACGGTTGCTTTTTATCATGTTATACATTAGACACAATTTTATAAATGCATACGTGTGTATGTGTGAGNTTAGACACAATGTTATAAATGCATATGTGTGTATGTGTGAGTTTATTTATTTATTGTATCATTAAAGTGTAGTGTATATTAATATACAAGCGATAGAGTAGGTAATTGATTTGATGCTATATTGTTTAAACCCAACTAAACGCTAAATTGTACATTCCCAAACAACAATCATATTATGTCAAATGCCACCTGAATTTTCTTTTTCTTTGCCTTAAACCCAACTACTTGGGGTCGGCCACCCTTATCTTAAGCTTCCACTTGACACGATCTCCCACATCTTCTACGCTCACATCAGCTGTCCTCAAATCGCATTCAATAGCATCCCTCCATCTCTTTTTTGGTCTTCCTCTATCTCTTCTTCCTTCAACATTCATTTCTATAACTGTTCTTACAGCTTTCGATTCTTCTTTCCTCATACCATGACTAAACAATCTAAGTCTATTTTCTGTCATCTTATCCACGATTGACGCAACACCTATACTTCCTCTTATATGCTCGTTCCTTATCCTATCTTCTCTAGTCACTCCACTCATCCAACTAAGCATTCTCATCTCTGCTACACTTATTCTCTGCTCTACTTTCTTATCAACCACCCAACACTATGATCCATACATCATAGCTGGCCTCACAATTTCATACTGAATTTAAAAACTATAATTAGTATTTATTCATATATTATATTTTAAAATCAAAGAACTACTAATTAGGATATAATTAAAGAAATAAGAGTTGATGCTGCTTTTAAAATATTTCACCAATATCTCTAAAGGAAACACTATCTACAGATTTGCATTGAAGCGTTTCTTATGATAGTGATTTTAATCAATGTCAGATATCATCTATACTTGTCCCATCTATGCATCGTCCATACTGTCACACTGTGCCTCGACCCCACTGTACTACCGTTCTTTTTTATTGTTCTTTTAAGTGAATTAGATTTTCATTAAATTCATTGACTTTGCTTATCACAACCACGATAATTATTCTTAATAAATCATACGACACTGAGCATCTATATCGAGTTTGTTGTTTATTATGCACCTAATAGTTAATTTATTAGACAAAGAAAGATATATTAATAGTCTATGTTATTGTAATATAATTTGACGTTAACTAGTGTAACTGACGTAAACTCGTTACAAGTTAATGTTGTTAAATTGGTATTAAATTATTAATTAAGATAATTTAATTTAATTTAATATTTTAAATCAAATACCAACACAATTTTAAAAGCTGATTAAATTTGATATGAACGTTGATTTTATGAAAAATAAATCAAAAGACAATTTTCACATAGAGTTCAAATATTAAACATTTTTTATGCACACATTTAGTCGCCTTTTTAAATCAAATAAAATTCACTAAAATGGTCATTATTACATTTTTACTTATATCTCACTATATTTCCAATGGAAGATATTATATAATATATAATATAAAATTTATAATCAAACAACAATGAAGCGTAAAATAAAAGCTCCCAATTAGTAGATTTGGTAAAATCAAAACAACTTACCGAAAGGAATATTATGTTTTATATTTTTTCTAGTTAATCGCCATCCTACGTATGATTTTTGAGGAAATTTTTTTGCTATTTCAAAACAATACTGATATTTTTTTAATTCTGATACAAATAAAGTAATTTTATTCACTTCCTGTACAGCAAAGTCGTGAATTTCATTAATATTATCTTCGGTTACATTTGCTTTCTGTAATTTACTAAAATAAGATTTTAAAAAATTATTTCTTAAAAATGAATAATGATATTTTGAAATTGATTGCGTTTCTCTACTTGCAAACAAATCGTTATGATCTTTAAATGATGAAATAAGTGCGTACATCTTATTAAACCCATACTCAATTTTAGTTCTATATTCTTCTTCAAATAAATTCAAATCCATAAAAGATTTCATATTTTCAACAATATTTTGACCCAAATCAATGATTTTATATTTCATATCGTTTTTTAATTTTATATTTCGAAATTTAGGAAGATAAAGGAATTTTCTAACTAATGAAAAATAAAAACGTACGATCAACATAATTGGACGAACTGTTGCTGAATTTACCAAATTTATAAATGTTTGTACATTTTCCAAGTTAAAATCGAACTTGACGAAACGAAACACATCAAATAATTTAATTTCATAATTATCAGAACCTTTTATTAACAACGGGGCATATCGAACCATGTCTAAAACATCGTCTTGTTGATTATCACTATTGTATCTAATATATTGTTTTACTTGAGAACCTGATGCAAGATCTCGTTCCAAAAAACAAGGCCGATTTTCCAACAAATCATAAAATAAAACATTACTAGGATTGTAAATATGGTATAATTTTCTTTCAAAAGCTGTCGCCAAATGACTTATTATCTTACAATATCTTTTTAATATTTTATTATCTGTTCCCACAAACATATCTCTGAAAGTCAAATATTCTTTCATAATTTTAATTATTTTATTATTTAGTTTTTCGATTTCATTACGTAAGACTTCCAGGCTGTGTTTTATTGGCTCTTGGAAATTAGTTAGATATATGAAATCATTTTTAACTGAAATATTAAAACACTTTCCATTTAAAAAATATTCCAATCTTTCTACAATTGAACGATGTAGAATTTTGTAGCCTTCAAGCAAATTCTGTGATCTTTCAGATCTACTGAACTCGCCATTTTCATTTTTAGCAATTATATTAATTGATCCCGAAACGTTGTTCAAGTATAAATTTACAGTCATTAAATCAGCTGCGATATACTCTTCGTCCATTTCTCGTAATGAATCTAACATTATCATAACAATTTCGCCATGAGATTTTACTGCTGTTCCATAATCTTTTAATTCAGATTCTGGTATGTTATTTTCAAAGTTATATAAATATTTCTCACTGTACTTGAAATAATTAAACAAATGTTTAGAGAAATTACAATGTAACTCTAAAGGGTCTAAGGAAATTGAATATTTTTTGTAAATAATAACACATACGAAAAGTTTAATTATGATCATTTTGACGTATACTAACAATTAGGCAATACTAACGAGTTTTAACGAACATTTAACTTAAGTAATATATAAAAAAATATTACTTGATTTATAATTATACTAAAAATAATACTAAATATAACACAATGATATATTTACTTACAACAGAAAATGTTTGTGCCTCTATATATGATTATATTTGCTTTAATTTTATTTAATTTGTATTTCAAACGATATGCTTCGATCTATTTAGTTTTAGTTAATCTACTTTTTTGTTATGTCTTCACAAAGTATAAAATAAAGTTTATTTCCATTATTTTTTTCTTTTAGCTTTGTTGCAAAGCCTACGTGGTAACGTATATTTGGCGATACGTTTATTATAAACGTTTCTTTCTTATCGGCCGTTTTATAACATCTCAAGTTCAGCCTAAAGTCTATCAATTAGTCCACGGTTGACCCTGAGTGTCTGTAGTAGAAGCTCTATTAACTTTTGATGTCCTCCCCTCTCTTGAAAATATCAGTTTTTGTCTTGATTAGTGAACTAATTTTTTTTCCTTTGGTTTTATTTGTTGTAAATTTGATTAGAATAAATATTACAACTTGTATTTTGATTAGTATTTTATTTTGTTACATCTAAAACAATTGAGGTTAATAACTTTTGAATACAAGTTTACCAAACAGGACCTAACTTAGATATTAAGTTAAGATGGGTTTCTCATTTACAATCTTTTTTTTTCTTTTGTATCGCGCTAGACGAATTTCCTCCGTTGTATTACTGAAACAATATGAGGATCTTATACCTCTTCTCACTCATTAATTTTGACACTATTATTCGCGCTAAGATTAACTACGGTTCTTTGTTTAATATCTTCTTCATCCTTATGCCATCGTAATAAGCTTAATTTAATAATTTAAATCCATTCACTGACTTTGGCGATACATACCCAAATTTCTTCCTATCGTTGATTCAATGTGTTCTTCACTTTCTTCTCCCACTATCATATTCACAAGTTCTATAGTTGTCGTTTCATTAATTAATTAATTTCTTGTTCTAACTAATTTTGCAGGCTTCTTATTTCCTAACCTTCTACTTCTTTCTTCGTCTTTTATAAATAATTTATTTTTTCATTATACTTCTATAAACTTTCCTAACTTTCGATTAATTTTTACTGGTGGTCTGCCTCATCACTCAAAACAGGTTAAGCTTATTACATACAAAGTCCTAATATTTCATTTTCCAACAACTTGCATTCTTCATTAAGGTCGAATTACACTAAACGGAACGTTAACGTCACGTTACAGATTGGCAGCGCCACGTCAAAAAAAATTTAACCATGTATTTACGTAATGTTAATGTTACGTAACGTGTCCGGTTTATGTGAACAATACAAAATAAATACATGGTTAAATCTCGTATAGTAATTTCGATATATTAATATTGTCAAAATATTCTTACAAAATACTTTTTAAAATATTTTGAAGCAAATATTGCGACAATATCTCATATATATATAATAAAAAATATATTCTATTGAAATATTTCCATAATATGCTCACAAAATAATTTTTTAAATATTTGTTTATGTATATTTGGAGAATATATTAAAGAGAATAAATAACGAATATTACACTAAAAATATTTCTACAATGTGCTTAAAAATATCTTGTTGGCCAACTGAGGTAACTTATGAGAGGCAAACCATCCTCTTGCCTCCCTTTAGTTACACTATTGGATGTTATTGATATCTAGTTATATAATACTTATGTATTATATATACATATTCCTAATTCCTTAATAAGTAAACAACCGTTTCCTCTAATTAGTATCAATTTTAATTAACTTAAGTAAGTCTACAGGGAGGAATTCAAAATAGCAACTTTTGCACAAAAATTTCATTTTTTCAATTTAAGTTTGGACAATTTTATAGATATAATACATCCTTTAAACATATAAATATTAAAACTTATAATATGTTTTAGAATAAAAAAAAAAAAAATTGTCCCAAAGATTTATTTTCTATGTGCATATAGTTGCCGTAGTTAAAAAACATAGTATTTTTGTCTTAAAATTCTCGATTCCATTTTATATTTTTAATTTTATAATGCTTTAACTTTTTGTAAATTGTATGAATCAATATAATATATTTTTTTTAATACTTTATATTTACTCCTTTCATTCGTCAATTTTTTATCTTATCGAACCATTTCCCTTCATATAAAAGGAGGTTCAAATCTTAAATATTTGAGTAAAAAGTAGAAATTTTACAACCTAACTTTTGAAAATGTTACGGAAATGTCTTTTAAATGTATGATATATTAAAGCTTGTTTTACGAACTATTAGTTAAAAAAAAAAAATTTTCTCGGTAACCTTCATTGTACGAAGTGGAACAAAAATTGTAATTTTCGTGTAAAAAATTACTTTTTATCTTTATGTTATTTTGTTACTTAAGGCTGCGTTGACTTTTTGAAAAAAAGAAATTTGCATTTTTCGCTTAATTCATTTTGAGTTTAAAAAAAATTTAATATTCGTTTGATTTTTATCTCATCAAAATTTATTTACTTTAATGAATATCAAGGACCACATCACTGTAGTTTCCTCTGTGAGAAGGTATATCTTAATCATCGTCGAAACTGAAGCGTATTTTAAAGGCAAAGATAAATCGTTATATTCGAAAGGCATAGAAGTTTAGAACGGCGTTGGAGTGAATGTATTATTCTAGAAGGATACTATGTTCACGATAAAGTCAAATTTAGCTATAAAATTATGTTTTGTTTGTGAGTTCTGTGAATTTTCGAACAACCTGATAACAATTTCAGAATGGGAAACATCTATTTGTATACGGATAGACAGCAAAGATAAGTAAATACAATTTTTTATAATTTATAAAATAAAAACTCATTTTATTAATGTTCTTTTTTTTAATATAATTTTTAGAGTGTAATTGTATAAAATATTTATTTTATTTTATTTAAACATTAGTTAAATTGTTAGTGTGTAGACAATCTATTTATAAATAATATTCTGTTAATTTTTTTTATTAATTTTATACTTATTAATATAACATCAAACACATGTTTTACTTATTTACATTTCCGTCCTATTATTGAATTAAATTTTTTATTGACCTAACTCTGTTTTATACTCTACATTTTTTTGTTAAATTATATAGATATCATAATTTATTCTTGGTTACTTATAATCTTGTTGAATATTAGCAAAGCATATAGGTTATATGTTACAGTCCATAGTTTACATGCCAGTCGGTACGCTAGAAGACCTATTACAATTTTGTTGTTGTTATTATTATATAAATATAAATTATTTGTAATTAATAAAATATTTTCGAGCGTACGATTAAAATATTTTTTTTGGAAAAATTCCCGCTCATCCCAAAGTACATTTATTATTTATTAGTTATTAATAACTTTTTTATGTCTTCCTTTATACATTATAAAATTGTCAAGTTGTCAATTAAAAAAAAAATATATTTTTTTAAATTGTAACATACATATTTAACTATTCTGTAAAAAAGAAAATCATCTAAACAGAAAAATGACTTATTGGTGAAAATTTTTTCACAACAATAACTTCAAAAGTTATTACAATTAAAAAAATAAACTTGAGTTGAGACACGAAAATAACAATTTTGATAATTCGAAATTAATACATTTTAATGCATAAAAAAGTTCATTTAAGTTAATAAATTATTATAATGTATTTAACACTATTTTTAGTATACTAAAGTGTTATTTTTTAAAGTGTTTTATCTAAAACATTTTGAATTTTTTATTCATGTAGTTCACGTCAAAATGATTACAGTAAAGTAAATATAATTATATATAGAGTCATGACTATTTTCTGTTGTAAGTAAATATATCATTGTGCTATATTTAGTATTATTTTTAGCATAATTATAAATCAAGTAATATTTTTTTTAATATTACTTAAGTTAAATATTCGTTAAAACTCGTTAGTATTGCCTAATTGTTAGTATACGTCAAAATGATCATAATTAAACTTTTCGTATGTGTTATTATTTACAAAAAATATTCAATTTCCTTAGACCCTTTAGAGTTACATTGTAATTTCTCTAAACATTTGTTTAATTATTTCAAGTACAGTGAGAAATATTTATATAACTTTGAAAATAACATACCAGAATCTGAATTAAAAGATTATGGAACAGCAGTAAAATCTCATGGCGAAATTGTTATGATAATGTTAGATTCATTACGAGAAATGGACGAAGAGTATATCGCAGCTGATTTAATGACTGTAAATTTATACTTGAACAACGTTTCGGGATCAATTAATATAATTGCTAAAAATGAAAATGGCGAGTTCAGTAGATCTGAAAGATCACAGAATTTGCTTGAAGGCTACAAAATTCTACATCGTTCAATTGTAGAAAGATTGGAATATTTTTTAAATGGAAAGTGTTTTAATATTTCAGTTAAAAATGATTTCATATATCTAACTAATTTCCAAGAGCCAATAAAACACAGCCTGGAAGTCTTACGTAATGAAATCGAAAAACTAAATAATAAAATAATTAAAATTATGAAAGAATATTTGACTTTAAGAGAAATGTTTGTGTTGGAAAATAATGAAATTTTAAAAAATTGTTGTGACATAATAAAACATTTAGCATTGGCTTTTGAAAAAAAATCATACAATATTTACAATCCTAAAAATGTTTTGTTTTACGATTTGATGGAAAATCGGCCTTGTTTTTTGGAACGAGATCTTGCATCAGGTTCTCAAGCAAAACAATATGTTAGATACAAAGGTGATAATCAACAAGACGATGTTTTAGACATGGTTCGATATGCCCCGTTGTTATTAAATAGTTCTAATAATTATCAAATTAAGTTATTTGATGTGTTTCGCTTCGTCAAGTTCGATTTTAACTTGGAAAATGTACAAACATTTATAAATTTGGTAAATGCAGCAACAGTTCGTCCAATCATGTTAGTCGTACGTATTTATTTTTCATTAGTTAGAAAATTCCTTACCAATTGTGAATTTAAAAATGAGAAATTAAAAAACGATATGAAATATAAAATCATTGATTTGGGTCAAAATATTGTTGAAAATATGAAATCCTTTATGGATATGAATTTATTTATAGAACAATGTGCAACTACCATTGAGCGTATTTTTAACTTATCTTATAAAGTTATTTCATCCTTCAAAGAACGTAATGATTTGTTCTTAAGCAGTGAAATAGAAACAATTTCAACAAATATTTATCAATATATGAAATATATATTACCTGAAACATTTATCATAGAATGGAATATTGTTAGCTTTTATGATATTACTGAAAAGAAAGTTAATGAAATTGTATTGTTTGTATCAGAATTGAAAAAATATCAGTATTGTTTTGAAATAGCAAAAAAGATTTCTCATAAATCATTTTTTAATTGGCAATTAACTACATATACAATAAAAAATAATATTCCTATTGGTAAGTTAATGTAATTTTACATGAATGTACTATTGAAGCGTTTTTTATATACTTAATAGTTGTTTCATTTCCCTAATATTAATAATAGGTTTTATGAATATTATGCTTAAAAAAATACCTTAAAAACAACGCTAATAACTAAGATATTTTTGAACGTTAGAAATTGTTGTTGGATATAAGATATAATTTTTTTCAATTTTAGTTTCTATTTTAGATTTAAAAATAATAAAATGTGCAACGAAAAATTTTAATAGTAAAACTTGATGTGAAAATAGGTTTTTGATTTAAATTTTAGTATTTTAATTACCTTGAAATAATTATCAGATAATGTATAACATGATAAACAAGGTATATAATCGGATGATACATATTTTGGTTATTATTAAATATTATAGTTAAATCTACTCGTACCTGATAATCATTGGAATAATGATGGGTTTTCTCCCATTAAAATTTTATGTTAGTAAAAAAGTGTATGTGATATTTTTTGCCTACATTTTATTAAATAATAGTGAAATTTTGAGAAAAAAAATATAATATATTATATTACACGTTTTATTTATATAAAGTTTTTAGTATCGGCTTATTGTTTTGCAGAATTTTAGAATAAAATTTGAATAGTAAGTTGTCTAAATATAGTATTATCAGATATTGAAAATACTTCACGTTGATCAAAAAGAATTTATAAATTTTTGAATTATGTGAGTTTTATTTACATTTGAGTAAATAAAAAGGTATAGCAGAGAATATCGGATAAATATATCATCATAAATATTTAATATGTTTCTTTTGACGTTTCATCATTATATAATATATTTAGATAATTCTGACATTTATTAATTATACGTAAATCAAAAAATGTATAATTAATGGTTATAATTCCATTTAATTTATTAATGAGCTAATAACTACTAGTTAAGCACAACTTGAGACCTTGGTGATCTTAAGCAGGTTCCGAAGGATGCCTTTAGTAGCTGAAGCCACCAGGCGAAGCAAAGTCAAATGTTGAGCCGAACTGAAAAATTCTTTGGAGAAATCATGGGAGGAATCATAGTAGGTCGTAATGCGGAAAATTTGCGGCCCGCCGACATCCAGGCAGCTGGAAGCGGACGTGTTTGACAGATCGGTGGATACGCTGATGATTTGGTAGTGGAAAAATTAACCTGCCAGGTTAAATCCTCTTCACTGATTTGGTTCTCAAGATCGATAACGAGTTGGGTTTCGGAGTGGTGGTGAGCATGGACATTCGTAACGGGTTCAACAACATGAGAATATCTCACATAGTTGGAAATCTGGACAAGTTTTGGGTGTCTCTATACGTTGACCGAATAATTCGGTCGTATTTTAGCGACCGGATCAGACCTATAACAATTGATCTCCCGCAAAGAACAGTTTCCTCTTCAAAAATATCGCGTACAACGCAGTAATCCACAGCGTAGAATACTGCGAATAACACTTCCATGTTTATCATGTGGTATTTCAGCTACCAATTTCATCCCAGAGATTTTTGGTTTGCACTATGTGTTTCCTGGATACATGTAAAATCACATTGTGTTTCTTTAGATATACTTTTAAAGAGTATTTCCTTGTCACTAATCACGATATTTGTCGAGGTTATCGTCAGAGCTGACCCTGAAAAGCACCTTTTTGTAGTTGACTTTGGATTGGTATTTATCATGTTTGGTCTATAAGACACGAGCCTCATATATTATCGCCGCCTAGGTTGGGTTGGATTTAGGATCAGTCTCAGTACTCGTTTTTTGCATTTAGCTTACTGTATAAAGTCAATTCATTGTTCATTTTTATTGACACCCTGTACACTTGTTTACTTTTGTCCTCCATATTATCAGAGTATTTGTGTCTTGCACTTCGTTTACATCTCATACCCAGGTATACCCTTATTCCCTTCTTAGAACAATGGTCTCTCGAAACCCACAACCAATCCAGTGTGTCAGACGAGCACGGTAACTACTGAACAACTTCACGTATGTGAATATCTAAGTAGACTCATCATCATTTTCGCATGCTTAACACTCTTCTCCTTCTTCTGTAGTTTTTTAGTATTAAAACAACAATCAGAATAAATTTCTTTTGAATATTTGAAAGGGAACAAAGAATAAATAAAGATGAATGAATAAAAATGAATAAAGAGGTTTTTTTATTTACTACGTCCTCTTACTGTTAATAGTATTAATAACTCACCAATAAAAGTTCCATAGCCTATTTAGCCCCTTAGTACTGTTATTGTAAATTATCATTAACATAATAAAAAATATATGAATATTTGATATAAAAATTATAATTGATAATTATGTTTTTAGATCAATTAGGAAATCATGAAGACATATATCGATCACTTTATTTTTCTGATGTTAATACAACTGATATAAAGAAACATAATAGTCATAGCTCAAGTGATGAAAATTATGAGATGAATAATCATAACAATAAAGTTTTTAATAATGGAAACCAGTCATATTACAGTCCTAAATATCTAGTTGATTATTTACTTTATGATTAGTTTTTACAATTTATTCACTTCATATAAGGTGATATAAGGATCATACACAGTATAAAGCGTACAAAAACAATATAATGTAACATAATTATTTAAATAACTTAACAATAATAAATAAGAAATTTAGTTAACAGTCAAAAATGTAATGTAATAAGCTAATTCACGTAACTTTTGCCATGGAAATAATTGTATTCATTATTTTTTTATAAGATATTTTTTGATTCAATAAAACAAATCTACAAAAAAAAATTAACAAATTATTTTATAATGTGCTATATTTAGATGACTTTATTGCGAAATTTAGAGGGAGATCCCAAGGTTGGCATCAGACAAATAATATCAGAATAAAATCATAATTATGGATTAAAAGAAATGTTTATTACATTTTGTTCTATTATAATCTCATTATATTATTTTAAAATTTTTGAAATGTATAGATTGTTCCGTCAAGATAAATAGTTTTTAATTTAAGCTAAAAATGTTCTGAATTTTAAACTTTGAAGTTAAACAATAAAAAAAATTGCTAAATTTAAAAATGATGAAAAATGCAAAAAAAGGCTTTTTCACTCGTTTTATAATAAAAAATTTTTAATAATCGATATAATAATGTTATTTACATCGATCATTATAATAAATGTGCAATAAAATTGATTTATAGCTTTATCAATAATTTAAATTTCTGGCGGGACTGGAATTTATGATGAACCAGCGAGGGAGTATACTTGTTTACACTAAGCATAAGACTGTCGATATGCGATAGAGTAAAGCTGCTAACTCATCCCGAGTACGCGTCTTCCTCGGTGAGTATAACCTCAAAATATTCATTGGCTACACACACAAAATATCAGTATTTGTTGTAAAAATCTAAGCTGAATAAATAGTAGCAGTTAGTTTCGGCGATAAGGCATCTTCAGGTTACTGTGTTACGGTCAGTTATTCGTCCTTCACCAACATTAACAATTAACAACTATACTAGTGCCTGATCAGCACAAACGACCCTAAAAATTAACTATGAGTATGCAACGCGCGGGTGTAAATAAACCGATTACACACTATTCTGAAATTAATTAAGTCTTAGAAGGTCATAATGGCGGTGGTTTAAACGTCCTCATCTATTGTCACTGATCTCTTCATTTCACCTATCTCGTGTTTCCCTATGTCAAAGTCGTACTCTATAAATGTAATGTATATTACCCCCCGACTAGAATATAGAATAGTTTTCCTTATCCTCCAGTAGAAGGCATCGTAGGAGGAGAACAGCAATTTTGAATGACCACCTCCCCCACCTATGGCAATGAGTTACAGTGTACATGCGCACTATAGTTTAAACCACCGCCATTATGACCTTACCCCCACCATCATAAGACCACCCCTCCCCTTACCCACTACTTTTGTCTTTGAGCTGTCCAATAAGTTATGTATAGATCATTCGGCACAACATTAAAGAAAGGACTACTTTCGACTTATGATAATGAGGAAAATAGGAAGGTTATGCTCTCTTTCTCACTAATTAAATCTACCAGTCCCTCATTCCACAAGATATCCTCTAATGTCTCTCTTAAATACTCCTAATTCCGTAATTTTTCAAAATACTCTTTCACCTTTTTTTCATATCATCATCACTTGAAAGTACCTTATTATCAATACATGTTATACACCTTATGTAAGGATCAAATAGTGTTAAAGAACCTAACCAAACATAGGCGACAAGAGAAAAGCCGGTCGACCAGTTGATTCTAAAATTTTTTGTATATGATTTTGTTTGAAGAGGAGTTTATAGGTAGTGAAAGGAGAAGGAGGACTAGAAACAAATAAGCTAAAAACAAAATAATTAGTTCAAAGTACCATACAAGTACAGATAAAAAAACTTATACATTGTGATCGACTGAATAACGTTAGTACCTTCAACAGATGTTTAATTAGTTACCTTATGAAATATTGTCTGTAAGAGTGGACTGTATGATAGAGATTTTGGTTGATGTTAAGTAAAAAGATGATATAAAAATAACAAAGTCAATTTATTTCTAAGAGCAAAAAACTAATTATTATAAACACATGCTGAATTATATTTGTACACATGCAATGAAAAACAATTGAATAGAATAACTATTATAGTTTGTGCAAAAAGTGTACAAAGGTTGAATAAAGTTAACAAGTGTTTAGAGAGTAATGAAGTACAATTGTTCCAGAAAATTACTTAAAAAAAAAAAAGTAAAATATTATAAACTAATTATGAGGCGATAACAACTGGATAATAACTTCAAGTTCAAAAAGAAGGAGAAAAGAATTTATCTTAACCTCACAGTGACCAAGTGGTCGATTAAATTAAAGTGTAACAATAAATGAATAAGAAAATAATTAACTGAACAATATAACACTCAACTACAATATTGAGGCGATGAGCTCAATTATTTAAGTATTGTGCAATCAAATGGACTTATGAACTAGATTTGCTGTGTAAAAAAAACAACATGATTGATTGTACAATCATGTGCGACAACAATGAGCAAATATTAAGTTCAAAAGCCCCAACACTATTATAAAATAAATATTGACCTATTAAAAGAGACAAAATGCAATATTAGATTGGATAAAAATGTAAATTTTATCCAAACTGAACAAATGGACCAAGTGGTTTGCAAATTTTACAAATTAAGAAGAATGGTCTAATAAGTAAATTTGTTCTTACAAACAAACAGAAAATTAAGTTATTCCAAGTTAAAATGCGAAATGACAATTGGACGCTATAGGTCACTTTAAGCTAATGTGCAAACCACGAGGTGTAAGTAAACAATATTACGTTAAATTGTTAAAAACTATTACCAAATTAATATAAGTACAAGCTAAATGTTGTAGCTAAAGGTGCACTGCCGTTTCAATATACAAACAAAAAAACTTAAACAAAATTCAACTTTACAATATAAAAATGTTTGTAAAGTAAGGTTAACTTTGACGGTGCTCGAGGACTGTGAGAACAACGAAAGAACAAAAAAAAAACAATATAAACGAATGGTCGTAAGACGACGTATAGCGAGAGAATAATAATACAAACCGTAACGGTTAAGCGTCCGATGAGTGGAATGTTATCATCAGCTGATACAACTATCAGTATGACCGCCTTAAGCATTCACCCGAATACCTTATATAATGATAAACGTTAGACCTTTTCTCTCTTACTTTTTCAAGTCTATAGATTTCTATTTCGTCTTCATTTTTTCCTAGCCTATAATACAACTCATCATACCTCTTCAACTTCGCCTTACTTACTACACACTTGGCTTTTTTGCACAAGCGTTTATACTTTTACGTTTATATTTTTACTCTACTTTTTTTTTTAATCATTTTGAAAGGTTACAAATATATAAAAATCAAACTAATTGGCCGCAACGAAAAATTTGTAACTTTCATGGCGTTTTACAAAATGATAAGAAAAGGGTCGCCAACCTACTGGGCGAGACAGTGTATTGTCAGACCACAGTAGGATTTAAAAAGCATTAACTTTTGTATATTAAAATAATTAAAAAAAATATATAATTAATAAATATTAAAGTTGATGTCCGTTGAGTCGTTGATAGTAGATGTACACCAAAACCTCGTGACAGTTGTCACATAACCATATCGATCAGGGATGACCTTATACAAGGCCGTTGCCCGTACCTTATAAACTAGGCGAGTTGATTTTTGAAAGGAAAAAAAAATACATGAGTCCATTGAAGATGGAACACGCAAAAAAAAAGAAAAATATGATGGTTAAGTTAAATTAAGGGGACTTTATTAAGTAAAAAAAAAAAAACAAAAAAAATTAAGTTACTACGAGGCAAAAAACCGAATGGTCAAAAAACCTCGTCTACAAATTAAAGAGAACAAAGAAAGAGAAAAAAAACAGATATTAATAAAAATATAGTTACACCTTCACTTTTATTATTAGAGAATACGATGAACGTCTTCGGGTACCCACCGGCTATTAATCGCGGAATTACCGCTAAGCACGGCGGGTATACGTCCCAAGTAAGCGACTGGTTTTTGGCAGTTAGGCTTAGCTTGCAAGACGTTGGGACACCCCGGGATAAATTGCACTACGTCGCCACATTGTACTAATAACATGTTCATCACCCAATAAAATATAATATAAAACCTATAAAAAATATATATTACACAACAGGTGGTATTGGAACACGCCTGCCATGTTGAGGGACCTAAATAAAAATAAGGGCACCTATATAAGAAAAACTATATAAAAAAAATTCGCCACACGTGCTTATGGCACGGCACACTAAAAAAAATTCTGGCTCAACAACATTAAAACAAAAATATACATTACCAGCCCCGAAGGACTAACAAATATGGAGGCAGGTTTAGCTGACGCCAATATAAACAATAATTACATAATAAATAAATCTCGGTCACTCACGACAAAAAAAAATATAATACAAAATAGTTGTAGCGCATACAACAATAAAAAAAACTGCTACGGACGAAAATTAGCGTACCAGTTCGACGATGGCTAATTTTCGACGAAACGTCTGGCGTTTGACCCGGCGGTCCGTTGGCGACAACACGGCTAGCCTTTAGAGTAGGGGTCAAAAAAAAAACTTAATACCCAGTGCCGGAAATTACTAAGAACAATTTAAATAATAAGGCGACAATGTATGCGGTGAGCAGTGCAAATGACGTTCAAGATGGGAAAGGAGCGGGGTGAATGTACACACAAATGCCGTCCATGAACCGGTCTGAAGTAGTACACAGCTGACTATCTCGCACGTGCATAAACAAATCACAACACCTTATCATGATAATTTTACCGACAAACGCCGTCGCAGTCCGCATTCGGCTCAACACAAATATATATATATATATATATATATATATATACAAATAGACAAAAAATAAATAGATACTTTTGTCACGTTACAATTTATACGACTGCAACGTCCTTTTCCGCTAGGATCCTAACAGTTTGCTAAGCTGTACCTAAACGGTGCAACACTGGCCCTATATAATTTATATCCCACTAAAAGGGCAGTTAGCGGTTTCGTAACCAAATAATATAGACTCTCAAGTAACAACAATAACAAGCATTTATTTCTATTTAATATTATTTAAATATAACCTGACTGGACCTCTAGAGATGTTGGTGGTATCCAGTTAGGTGAGCGACAGCGGCGAGTGTACACAACCCGAGATAATAATAATAAGTAAAATAATAATAGTATTTAATTTAGTAACCACAACAATACTGCGTGAGTTAAGTTATCAGGTCAATAAAGGTAAGTTGCCGCAAGCGTGGTAAAATGTCGACTGCCTTCGTTATGTTTTTAATTAATTTCAGAAAAGTGTGTAATCGGTTTAATTACACCCGCGCGCTGCATACTCATAGTTAAGTTGTAGGGTCGTTTTCTGCTAATAAGGCACTACTATAGTTGTTAATTTTTAATTTTCTCGGAATCTTCTAGAGAGAAAAAAAGAATATAATATAAATGGAATTGGGATTAAGAATACATAAATCCTGAAAAAATGGTTTGAGTAATGGTTAGATCAAAAGGGGTATAATGTCATCATTTAAAAAAACCAATCGTTGTATTCGACGTTCACACTCTTAGGTTCTAAGGCTATTGAGCCCTGGAGGAGCTTCCTTCGGTCGAGCTTTCAATTGTCAGCTACCAAGCGGTTCCTATGACATGGCGATACAAAACTCAAAAATAACAGCGTGTGACAAATTTTATAGAGAAACAACACGGCGAGATACAGACGGACGGTATGTAGTAAATTTACCTCTATGCAACGAAATCTTGAAAAATCTTGGCGACACGAAAACAATGGCAATCCGTCAGTTCTATGCATTAGAAAAACGATTAGAATCCTGTCCAGAGACAAAGTCGGCCTATACACTGTTCATGAAGGAGTATGAGGCATTGGGTCATATGTTAAAGAGCCTATTCCCGAACGGCGTATACAACAAGTCAGTTTGATCAGCACTGAAGTGACAGACGATACGATTCTCAAACGGTTTTCACAAGTAGAATGGCTACAACGGGTCACAGCATACATGTTACGATTTATTATTAGGTATTTTTCATATTGAAATATGAATATATATAGTGGAACAGATCTAACTGACAACTTATATAACTTTTGATCTACATAACATTTTATTTTTATTTTTTTATCAATTTTTAAAATATAGAACTATATTTAAAATATGTTTTATCTTATTTTTCGCAATTACAAAAAATATTTTAAAAATTAAATTTTTTTTAAGTTTTCAAGATAGCCATTTTATAGATAAGTTTTAAGGAAAAAATTTGATACCAAAAACTCTTATTTTAATTCAGTAGTAACGTTTATACAGAATTTTGAAATTTGTTAAATTTTGATTTTTTTTACAATTTTCCTATGGTATCAAATGTTAGTCCATATTATGTAAAGTACAGATGTAAACACTTATTACGTTATTTACTTTAAACGTAAAAACGTTTAAAGCCCTTTATAACGTAATAAGTGTTAGATATGTTCCACTCTGTATATTATTTTAATAAACTATTCAGACAGTAAGACTTATTAAATTATTTTTATATGTAAATTTTTTGAAGTATATAAACAAAACTTGTATATAAAATTGATTCATTACTCTTTAGGTACAAAATAAAATACATATATGGCTATACTAGTTATAAAATTTGAAAAACTTATTTTTGGGACTCATTAATTTTTGAAAATATATTGCGATATGACTCACGTAATATTGCTTGAGGATATATCCATGTTTACAGTTGAGTTCTGACGTTTCGGACTCATTGCAGAGTCCATCTTCAGAGTGATTGTTGCTAGTCGGTGGCTGCAACTATACTGGCGGCTTATCTTGATAACAGTCTGCTTTTATAAAATTGATAACATCTGGTTTTTGACTAACGTTGTTTGCCGTATCAGGGTTTTTGACTAACGTTGCTGAACGTTTCGAGTTTTTGACTAATGTCGTTGACCACATCTCGATTTTTGACTAACGTTGTTTGCGGCATTCTTGACATTTCGGTCTTCCTTTCCTACACCTGGTGGTGGGATGAAGACATTAAAAAAAAAACATAGAAAGTAAGTCAATTTAAAGTATGTCAGAAGAGCAAAAGGAGAGAAGATTGGATAGAGTATAAACGCATGTGCAAAGAAGCCAAGTGTGCAGTAAGTAAGGCGAAGTTTAAGAGGTATAATGAGTTGTATTATAGGCTAGGAACAAATGAAAACGAATTAGAAATCTATAGACTTGCAAAAATAATAGAGAAAAGGTCTAAAGATTATCATTATATAAGGTGTATAAAAAGTATTGATAATAAGGTACTTTCGAGTGATGATGTGAAAAAAAGACGATAGAGTATTTTGATAAATTACTGAATTAAAAGTACCAAAAAGAGACATTAAAGGATATCTTGTGGAATAAGGGACTGGTAGATTTAATTAGTGAGAAAGAGGTATTGGAGGCTGTGGTATCAATGCAAAAGAATAAAGCAGTGGGACCAGATGAAGTGCTAGTAGATGTATGGAAAATATTAGGTGATGTGGCATAAGGTAGTTGAAGGAATTTTTAAATAAAATCTTATTAGAAGAGAAAACTCCAAATGAATCAGCCCTTGAAGAAATGGGTTTAAGAATAAGTATAAGTAAGATAGAGTATATAGAGTACGAGTTTGACAAAGTAGAACACAAGGTACATGAAATGAGGAGATCAGTAACAATAGGTGAGGATATTGTTGGACAATGAGAGTTGGAAAGTTTTAAGTATTTAGGAAGAGGATGTAAGACATAGGTTTACGTTCGGGTGGTTGAAGTGAAGAGAAGCGTCTGGCGTCTTATACAATAAAAGAATTCCAATGAGGCTGATAGGTAAATTCTACAAGTCTGTAGCTATGATATATGGTTCAGAGTATTGATAAGAAAGTTGAACAGAAATGAAAGTGCTTAGATGAATGAGTGGATTAACTAGAGAAGATAGGATAAGGAACGAACATGTAAGAGGTAGTTTAAGTGTATAACAGTATAGAAATTAATGTTGAAGGAGGAAGAGGTTGAGGAAGACCAAAAAAGAGATGAAGAGATGCTTTTGAATGTGATACGAGGACAGCTGATGTGAGTGTAGGTGATGTGGGAGATCGTATTAAGTGGAAGTTTAGGATAAGGGTAGCCAACCCCAAGTAATTGGGATTAAGGCGAGGAAAAAGAAGAAGAAGAAAAAAGAAAACGATACCCGGTCTCCAAAGAGACCCATTTGATGGTTTGAATGCTTCGCAGAAAAAAACTGGCCGTTCGCCGAGGCTCTACTCCAGCTTTGAAAAATAGTGACAAGAAGACAACAAACATAACACAGAGCCAAAGCCGATCAAATGGCAATTTTAAATCGATAACAGTCAGTCTTTTTGGGATGGATCAATACTAATAAACTATTCGATTTTAATTATATTTATTCTATTTTGTCGCCTTATTTAGCAGCAAGTGGCATAAATAATGAATTGTTAACACTGCTGTGTCAGAAAAAGGTTTATTTGTGCAATTTCTTGGTACAATTTTGGTACTATTTCGGATTTTTCACCTTTGTCGTAGCATGAAGATTATAGTGATATATGAGCGAAACGGAAAAAAAATCGTTTCATGGAGAAGAGTGGCACAAGAAATTCGGGCAGCCGAGAAACAAAAAAAGAAGCTCATTACTTGGTCAAAAATTAATAAATTTTAACGAAATTTTCAGGGTGCCTTTGGAATGTTTCTGGGCAAGTCTGGTAAGAATTTCTGAATTTAAATCAAAAAACGCTGGCCATAAGCGGTTTTTATAGAAATGTTTAAACGCTCGCGGTGTGATAAAAAAAATTCCACTTCTTTGCGAATAATTTTTCTAAAATAACGTTATAATAAAAAAAATTGAAAATTGTACGTCGTTAAGTAATTTTTCCAGCATTGGCTTGTTTTTCAATGATTTATTATATAATAAGATTATAATATACAAATAGTATTAAAATTTTAATATAAAAAAGATCAGTACATTGTGGTTAAAGTATTGTGGTATATACTTAACAGTCAAGTATAGATTTTTTTTAAATAAATTTTTACATTGACGGGCAATACAACATGTGTATAATATAATATGGTATAACAGTATGCCTTGGTTAAATATTTCTCATAATTATTTTTTTAAATTTTTGTATTGAATGTATCATGTTTCTCTATGAATATGAATATTATGTAAAAGTAGTAGTATTGATTTTCTTGCTCTCAGGGGAACTCATTGTGTTACGGACTTAGCAAACCTGAGGACCCCGAGTTCTTACTGGAGGAAAGCTCCAATTGGAGCTTCAATTGTGACAAATGGTTCCAGTAAGTCATAAAAGGACTATTATCTGATACAAGTTTATGCACCAACCGCAGATAAGTCAGGAGATGAAATAGAAAACTTTTATGCAGATATTAAAACACTTATAGCAACAGCGAGAAGACATGATATAACTATGATTCTGGGAGACTTTAATACAAAAGTTGAGAACATCATAGTAGACGGATGAACAGAAGCGTTTGGATTGGGTCACAAGAATGAAAGAGGTGACAGGTTGATTGAGTTTTGTCAAAATGATGAAATGATTGTGACTTATACTTAAACAGTCCAAGAGACGTTTTTATACTTGGAAAGCTCCGGATGACGGCGACAACAATAACATTATTAGATATCAGATTGATTATATCTTAATTAAGAAAAGATTTCGTAATGCTGTAAAATGTGTTAAAACATATCGCAGAGCTGAAATTTCATCAGATTACATAGTTGTTCATGTTAAAGTTAAGTTGTGTTATGGAAAAAGATGATGAGAAATGAAGTAACACCGGTTGAAGTTTTTACTTGGCGTCGAGCCGTTTAATAAAAGAAGTGAAAAGAGAGTTGTAACACAAAAATAATATGCGAACAATGATAATAACACTAGTATTACTTTAAATAACCGTTGACAAAAGAAAATAAAAGTTAATCGAAACGCGGTGGCGTTTTTGGTTGATCCGGTGGACGGCGTATAACAGTGTGAAAGGTGTCACGAAGAAGACTGACTGGACGTATTATTGCGGCGGGGTATTCGACGCTAGGCATTTGTTGGACTTTACACCATGACGATAACGCGTGTGTGTAACGGTCCGGTTTACAGTGAAGCGGTGGCTGAGAAGGAGCTGACACGACCGCGGGGTGTCAACGTGTGACAACGACGTGGCCGTGTCAAATACCCCTCCACCAAGCCGCCGCTGTACTCTAAAAGTAAATTGAAATAGCGCATATGGCGTTCCGTTNATTTGCCGGACTGTCGGCGTTGGGAGCTTTAGCCGGCGGTGCTGCAAATGTGGTCAAGATGGCTACCGAAATTAACCGTAAAGGCAATACAGCGATAAGCATAGGTAAAGGATTTTACCTGCAACCATACAAATCGGGGTCTGGTTTCAAATTGACGGCGAGTACGAAAACTAAGAAAAAGACGTCTCGAAAAAATCATAAGAAAAAAACAAGAAACTAATTTCAAAGCTACCCGATCGTGCCTTGTACGATGTTAAAATTGCAAATTTCGGTAGTCGAGCGTTCGATCGTAAAGTGTTTCGTGGCGTGTTCTGTCGTGACAAGTTACCTCAGTTGGGACCGAAAACAATCGAAATGGCTGTAGTGAACTTGGACCTATCCACTAACCCTGGCACTCATTGGGTAGCATATATTAAACGTGGTAAACGCATTACGTATTTTGACAGTTTTGGTAATTTACGACCACCGTTGGAGCTGCAACGATACTTTAAAGGATGCGCAATCGTGCACAATTATAGTAGATATCAAAACTTCAACGAGGTAAATTGTGGTCACTTGTGTTTGGAATTTTTAATTGAACAACAACAACAACATGGCAACAACGGTGACGTTAATCGGCGTGGGATCTGAATTGCAATGCACATTCAATCCACCCATCGATGTCGGTGACAAATGTAAAATTGGACTATTGAGCTTGCATACGTGGAACACGATACCGAATATTGATGAGGATTGTAACAAATTTATTTTCGGCACTGTTGACAAACCAATTATGGTGATAACACTACCGACGGGATCGTACGAATTTGACGATTTACAGAAACGAATTACCGACAAGTACAATGGAGAAGAATACAAGTACAGTATGCAAAAACAATTAGATTTTGATGATCCATTGTTGCCAACGGTTGGTTTGCTCAAGGAAAACAGCAGTGAAATCGGTGACAAAGAGTTGGGTGATCGAAACGTTATTTCTTTTACAGCCGATCGCAACACTATGCGAAGTATAATCAAATGCGATCACGCCATAGATTTTACACAGCCGCAATCAATCGGTGGAATGCTGGGATTCCGACCTCGTGTATTGGCACCGAAAATGGAACACACGTCGGATTTTCCGTTATCTATTACAAAGGTGACATGCATACGAGTTGACTGCAATATAATTGTTGGCTCGTACCACGAAGGACGTCAATCGCATACATTGCATGAATTCTTTCCAAACGTACCACCGGGTTACTGTATTATCGAATGTCCCAGATAAGTCGTTTACTATCCATTAAACACAAACGTATTGAATACGATTCGAATCACATTGCTCGATCAAGATGGCCAACGTGTCAACTTAAGAGGTGAAAAATTAACAGTACGTCTACACATCAAACAAGATGGATGAAAGTACGATGACGTTATGGGACCGTATAAAACAAATTGATTCCTCACATATTGGATTATTTTTGTGCATACTAGTCACAGTTGTGCAACTATTACTGCTCCTTCAAACATCCGACAATAGCTGTCAGCTAATAAACAGTAACAATAACAACAACAACAACAACAGTTCAGCTACAATTTATCGTTTGGAAGCACTGGCTCGAGAACTTTATTCAGTCGATGACAGTGTCTTTATATTGGAAAAACGTGTTGACACTCTTTAAATGCCTCTGAGTTTCAACAAAGAGTGTAGTGCACCATCATTTGGGTGATGGCATATACTCTACGACGGAGCAACGGAACAATCGTGTGACGCTATCGCAGCAGCAACAACTCACAAAGGAAAATATTGAATTTTTAAAATCATTAGGTTGTCGAGTCAATCATGGCCGAGTACTTACACGTGTTGGAAAAATGTCAACAAGACGACAGCGTAAAACGTGAATACTATCTAGAACATCAGAGCTACAACAACTCGTACGAACACAACGATGAAATCCGCATCGAGGTACGTAACAAGGAGAAATTCACCGTACCGTGCGAAAGTTATTTGCAAATCGAAGGAAAACTGGAAAAACCACCAATGGAACAGTCGGTGAAATGGTTATGGGGCAAAATTTTCTCATGCACTTATTCGACGAAATCAGATTTGAGGTAAATGGTAAAGAAGTGGACAAGATAAAATATGTCGGAGTGGCTACAACCATCAAGGGTTATTGTTCGCTCACACCCAACGACATTCGACGATTGCAACCTGCCGGATGGAAATATGCGCAAATCTTGCACAACAACGATTTCATCGATGGGACTGAATTTGTGGCGCAATGTCCATTGTCTATGT
Source organism: Daktulosphaira vitifoliae (assembly GCF_025091365.1). NCBI lineage: Eukaryota > Metazoa > Arthropoda > Insecta > Hemiptera > Phylloxeridae > Daktulosphaira > Daktulosphaira vitifoliae. The sequence continues at coordinate 7,921,255 of NW_026099576.1, read as the reverse complement.
GCATGGGATTTTTCGAACGATACCGACGAACACTGATAAACTGTACTCAGACACTCGTGTTGAATAGATCGAGTACCGATAGCACTGTTGTAACATTTGTTCCACAGACAACAACAACAGACGATAAAGCGCAAGTTGCAACATTGATAAAACAAATCAATGTGAAAATATCGAAAATCGAATGGGTGGTAAAGTACTTTGAACCCAGCGTGAAAACCGAACTGGGTCTTATGCGTATTCTGGGCAGCAAGAAATGGCTCCCGTTAGAATTTCAACACTGGGATGTTGCCGTTTACCCATTGGTACCGCAGACAACTCATCACACGTGGTCGGTGCGCACCTATTCGAATGTGGAAAAACCCAGATATCTACTTATTGCCATGGGTAATGAGAACGAACACGTTCTTGGAGATTTCGATCACTGTTCATTGAGAAACGTCAAAGCGTATCTGAATGCGGACGAATACCCATACGAGAACCAAAACGCCGATCTCGACAACAACAAGTATACAACGTTTTATNCCATACGAGAACCAAAACGCCGATTTCGACAACAACAAGTATACAACCTTCTACAACTCGTACACTCAATTCCAAACAATGTACTACGGTCGTAAAGATCCGTACCCTCTACTAGATTATATAAATTACAAAAAACGTGGACCCATAGTTGTGATCGATTGTTCTAAACAAAACGATACCGTCAAGACTTCAACGGTTGATCTACGTTTGGATTTCGAATGCTCTAAACAGTTTCCCGATAAAACATCATTGTATTGTGTAATTATTCACGATTGTCAAATGGAATACAACGCATTTACGGGTGAAGTACGAAAACTCTAATGTATATACAAATATATTTTTATTATTGTATAATTTACAGTATAGTATAGAAACAAAAAAATGTATAAATATATCATTTTTATTAATAAAAACATAGTTATTTTGCTAACTTGTTGTTTTTTATGTTATTTTATTTCGATTATCCTTGAATTTGACTGAAAAATTCACACATAGGAGGTCTTTCTTGTCAATTTTCGGGAAAGCATCTATACCTAAAAATGATCTATTTGTAGCCAATTCTACCAGATCGGAAAAGTAATACAAGTGCTGAAATTTTTATAAGTATTAGAGTTAAGATAAAAAAATCAAATATTTTTTAACATACTTTCATGTGTGGATAATTGAAAATAGTTTTCGAGATATTTTTGGCCAAAATGAATCGTCAGGATCCAGACCAATGTATACACGAGACATTTGTGAAATGCTATATATTGATGAATCGATCAAGTCGTTGATTTTATTGAATTTACACCTTGGTGTAGCCATTGTGATTAAAGTCTCAAGGTCCAATAGGCGTTACTATCGCTGCGATTCGCATTCACCGTTTTTTCAATTGTTTCAATTGAATCCAAAAGTTCGTAATATATTCGCTTCACAACTGAGCATGCACATTCAGGATTGTCCGAATTTTTTCCCACATTCAATAATTCACAACCCTTGTAGTGTAAAAAGTCTCCACCGGTACCGTTGACTTTATCTCCTAGACGTTCCGCAAAATATTGTAAATCTCGATAATTTTTCAATAATTTACTGAATGGTTTAAAAACTCTATCTGTCGGTTCGTTTTCAACAAGACAAATCAATTTATTCGATATATTACTTAAATAATCCATCTTACACGCACAATAGATTAACAAATACTGAGAACCGATTAGTAGTCAACAGACAATGTTGCTGCTGCACGACACCAAACTTTCCAAACATCTGTTAGACATTGGAATCTCGATGACGAATGAGGTGTATTTTATGGATTACACGACTATGGCTTATACCCCGTCGACGACGACGACGACGGCGGCGGCGGCGGTTGCGATGACACAATATAACGCGCGACCGTTTGACGTACAATTCCGTGGTGAGAGGGTGTAGGCAGGGGCAGAGTCTTTAACATTATTGTATGTGACGTGATGACCTTAAGGGCGATTATATTACGTAACACCTGTGATGCTCCTGATTGAGGGGCACGCGTTGCTGCATACGTCACACCGACAACGACGTAACGCCGAGTCAGCTGACCACCTACTCTCCGCCAACCCACATTATTATCGCAATTTTAACAATAACACACTTGATTTACAACTTTAACAACTACGATTGACCTTAATTAACCATTTAATTACCCATTAACACTCGTAATTTATTACTTTTTGATGACGTATGACACTAATTACCATGGCGGCATCCTTTGATCCCCAGAACCCGCTATTTAGATACTACTAGGGATAAACATAAAAAGTATTACATAGTTAAAAATTCAAGAATAATGTGTAACTAAAGATAATAATAAAAAAAAATGTTTAAATTATTATTATTCTGCAAGTAATTGAGTGGGTTATGATAAAAAAATCACCCTGTATATTACACTTGCCAAAATTGTAATGAATATCATTGAATATCATGAACATGATTTGCATTGATGTGTTGTTTAGAATAGTAATTTTAATTAATGTCAGATAACATCAATACTTGTTTCAACTATGCCTCGTCTACACTAAGACTTGGCCTTATGGTGCTACCGTTTATTATTGTGAAATTAATCATATTTATGTTTATGGAACAAAATATTAGTTTGCTTGATTAATGTTTTATTGTTCTAATAAATTTTTTGATAAACCGACATAAAAATATTCTCGGCTGTATAATTTCAAAATATTTTTTGATATTACTTGAGTATTTTTCTATGTTCTATGCCCCATTTAACGGATGGAGATTGTTGCTATCTCCTCAATTACTGTATTTTATAATACAAAGTTTTTATTTAATATTTTAATAATTTTGTTAGATTTTAAAAGAGTAGGGATATCGGTTTATAAAATCTGACCCCTTACTTCTTTTAGTTTTAAAAATATTGGCAAATAAAAATTGAAAACATTCTATTTACTTTGTATAAATAATTATTAGACTCAACTGTAGTTTACTCCATATATTTAATCTAATATAAATATATAACAAAAATAGCTATTCAGTTATAAAATATATATTTAACATGCCAGTGTAGTATTGAATTTCAAAATGATTGCATTAAGACTTTACATAATTTTTTTAAAATATACAAATTTTATTGTAGCAATTGATTTGTTAGGTTTGCACTGTAACTTTTCGAAATATATGTTTAATTATTTCAAGTATGGTGAGCAATATTTATTTAACTTCAAAAATACAATTACTGAACTTGAGCTAAGAAATTATGGATTAGCAATCAAATCTCACGATGAAATAATAATGATCATGTTAGATGCGCTGCGGCATGTGGACGAGCAGTATACAGCAGCAGATTTAATGTCAGTAAATTTATACTTAAATAACGTTTCACGATCCTTAAACATGATAGCTAAAAATAAAAATGGCGAGTTCAGTAGATCTGAAAGCTCTCAGAATTTACTTGAAGGCTATAAAATAATTCATCGATCAATTATTGAACGATTGGAATACTTTATTAGTAGCCAATGTTCAGTTGTATTGTTTAAAAATAATTTCATATCATACACCTATTTTAAGATACCGGATAGTTACAATCCTAATAACTTACTTAATGATTTGGAACAACTAAAAAACTACATATTTATTGTTATGAAAGAATATTTAATATGGTATGACATGAACTACGATGAAATGTTAAAAAGTTACAATGACATTGTAAAACATTTAGCGTTGTCTTTTCGTAGGCAATCATATAATAATTTTAATCCTAAAAATGTCTTATTTTATAATTTAATGGAAACTCGATCTAATTTATGCGAGCTAGAATTATCATCAGGTTCTCAAGCAAAAAAATATGCTAGATATAACAGTGACAAACAATTAGTTGATGTTTTAGACTTGATTCGATTTGCACCGTTGTTATTAAACAGTTCTAATAATTACCAAATAACATTATTGGATGTGTTTCGTTTCATCAAGTTTGATTTTAACATACAAAATGTAAAAGTATTTAAAAAATTATTAAATACAGCAACTGTTCGTCCATTTATGATAATCATTCGTATTTATCTTATATTAGTAAGGAAAATTGTTTTACTTCCCAAGTTTAAAAATAATGAATTAAAATTAGTAATAAAAAATAAAATTATTGAAATGGGTCAACATATTGTTGAAATTATGAAATCCTTAATGGGTTTGAATTTATTTGAAGAAGAATTTACAATTTACATCTCATGTATTTTTAATAAGACCTACAAACTTATTTTATCATTTAAAGATCATAACGATTTATTTACAAGCAGTGAAGCGCAGTCAATTTCAAGAAATGTCTATGAATACATGAGAAAAAATTGTTTATATTGGAGTATTGGCCAGTTTAATTATGAAAATGTCACAGAAGATAATATTAATCACATTTATGATTTAGCTAACGAGGAAGTAAATAAAACTGCATCGTTGGTTTCAGAATTGCAAAAACATCAACATTGTTTTGAAACTGCAAATAAATATATTCCTACAGGAAAGTCATATAAGCATATATATAAATTCATTTTCAAGGAAAATTTTCCAGTTGGTGAGTTCAAAAACACTTAACGGATATTTTTTCTTTTTATCAAATAGAAGTGTAGAAAAAATTTTAGCAATGTGTTTATAAATTAATACTGTCTAGATTTTATTTTTATCCAGTGGGTTCATACGATTATCCGTTATAGTATTTTAAATGCATATAGTGGAAATATAAAGTGAGGTTATGTAAAGATTAAAATAATTTTTTTTTTTATAAACCACTTTAAATGATAAGTTTAATGTAAAAAAAAAATTATTTCCTAAGTTAGATTTGAGAGAAAAATTTAAAAAGTAAAAGGGAATATACATTATTTTTTTAGGTTAGATGAGAAGACCAGAATATTTTTGTTTTTTGTGTTTCAATATGTGTTTTTATTTTTATGTTTGTCCACAAAAATTCTTAGCTTTTACTGGACCAATTTTAACTATCAATATATCTAAAGAATCGGATTTCAATACATATGGACACATTCGCATTAAAAATTTGAAAAATACCACTAATTTTGTAAAATTTAGAAAAACTTTACATTTTAAAATTGTTTTTTTTTAAACTAAATTAAATTATATTTTAATAGAGTATACTAGTGTCAATAAAACTTTTTTTGTCATGATTTTTCAAAAAATCAAAAAGAGTACAGGAAGATCTTGAAAGAGGCTACTTATGCTCGTATAGAAATTGTTTATTGATTTCTGTAAATTTTCCGAATAGTCTGACAACTTCTAACCGATATCAAATTAATGCTGTTTATTATTACTTTATGAAGAAAAAATTTCTCCAATATAATTTTTTTCTTAATTATTTGACATTAAATAGCGAAGTTTTTTTAAAAATTTGTCACTTTTATTATAACACTATGACTCTTTCAAAAACATAGATTCTAATAAATTATAATAGAAAAATTACTGGTTACCTCGAGTATATAAGGTGATAAGAATTCTTTTGGTATACGGATTATGAAATTTCAGTGAAAACTCTATGTTTAGAAAGTGTTTTAAAGGGACCACTTACATATGTATAAATATTTTTTTTCATCCTAATTTTTAAAAATGTTTAGTAAGGTCTAAAAACTTCTAACTTGTGTTAAATCATGACAGGCGAAGTGCCATGGACCATTTTTCATATTTTTTGCTTAATCCATACTCATAAGAGAGCCAAAGTTATATAATATTAGTAATAATAGTTAAACGAAGAGTTCTCCATTTTAACGTCACTGTTATTAATATATAATTTATATAATTAAAAGTATATTTTATATGAAAATTATGAGGAAATACTTGTAATAGCACCAAAGTTATAAAATATTAATAGTTTACCTAAGGCGGAGTTATAGTACTCGTTAATAACGCTACTGTTATTTTTTGTTAATTATCAAGCTATGTACAATAAAAATATATGTATTTTTATGTATGAGTATTATAATTGAAAATTTTGTTTTTAGAACAATTGGGAAATCATGAAGACATATATAGACCACTTTATTTTCCTAGTGTTAATACTAGTAATATAGAAAAGCATTACAGTCACAGCTCAAATGATGAAAAAAATGAAATGAATAGTGATGACAATGAAGTTTATGATAATGGAACTCAGACATATTATACTCCTATATATTTAGTTGATTATATTCTTTATGAGTAATTTTTGAAATTTACTTAATATTAATTTAGCTTAATGCTTATATACAGGTTGGAAAAAACCCTAAAATATTTTATAGTAAAGGGTTGTATATTCAATAAATATACAGAAAGATCGATTTATCATAAAATACTTGATTACTTTCGAAATAAACACAATATTGAGGAGTTAAATTTTCCTTCTTTTTAGTTATGTATATTTCATTATTAATCAGCTAATAATTACTTTTTAGAATCATTCCTTGCGTATTTTTTTATAACGACAACACACATGTTTAATTAGCTTATAAAATAGGACATAATCTAATTAAAAAACGGTAGCACAGTGGGGTCGAGGCACAGTGTGGACGAGGCATAGATTGGACAACTATAGAACTAAACAGTGATTAAAATCACTATCATAAGAAACGTTTCGATGCAAATCTGTAGATAGTGTTTCCTTTAGAGAAATTGGTGGAATATTCTAAAAGCAACATCAACTNTAAAAGCAACATGAACTCTTATTTCTTTAATTATATCCTGATTAGTAGTTCTTTGATTTTAAAATATAATATATAAATAAATACTAATTATAGTTTTTAAATTTAGTATGAAATTGTGAGGCTATGATATATGGTTCATAGTGTTGGGCTGTTGATAAGAAAGTAGAGCAGAGAATAAGTGTAATAGAGATGAGAATGCTTAGTTGGATGAGTGGAAGACTAGAGAGGATAAAATAAGGAACGAGTATATAAGAGTGAGTATAGATGTAGTGTCAATGNGAGGAAGTATAGGTGTTGCGTCAATCGTGGATAAGATGACAGAAAATAGACTTAGATTGTTTAGTCATGTTATGAGGAGAGAAGAATGGGAAGCTGTAAGAACAGTTATAGAAATGAATGTTGAAGGAAGAAGAGGTAGAGGAAGACCAAAAAGGAGATTGAGGGATGTTATTGAATGCGACATGAGGACAGCTGATGTGAGCGTAGAAGATGTGGGAGATCGTGTCAAGTGGAAGCTTAGGATAAAGGTGGCCGACCCCAAGTAGTTGGGATTAAGGCAAAGAAAAAGAAAAAGATTACCAAAAATTCCGGTGGTAATTGACATAATATGATTGTTGTTTGGGAATGTACAATTTAGCGTTTAGTTGGGTTTAAACAATATAGCGTCAAATCAATTACCTACTCTATCGTTTGTATATTAATATACACTACACTTTAATGATACAATAAATAAATAAACTCACACATACACACATATGCATTTATAACATTGTGTCTAATGTAAGTATAACATGATTAAAAGTAACCGTAAAATGAAAAAATTTTAGTACTCATATTAAATGTAATGTAACTCGAAAAATATTTGTTTAAATGAAAAAATATAAGATATATTTTTTGTTTAGAATTGTCTTTTAAATCACTTTTCTACGAAAATTTTTTTTGTAAGTAAAATATTTTTTAATAATTTTTGTTATTCAAAAATATTCTACAATTGAAATATCTAGTACTGAATTAATTTTAATGATTTGAGAGGTGACGACTTGGGCCACGCAACGGATTGTGAAGTCGCCACCCTCATGGCTCCCTTGCAAAAGGAAATCGGGTCGCCAACCACTTAGGCGAGGGTCTTGATCATAAAAAGAACAATACCCGGAACATAAGTGGATTTAAGAAAAAAAAATTATATATACATATACTAAAATATAAAGTGTTGTTGTAGACTATAATACGCTGATACCTTGTAAATATAACAAATAGGTTTATTTGATGTCACCAGTGGTGGACATACTTTAGTATGTCGAAGACCGTTACCTTAAAACTAGAGAGAATTATTTAAAGGAAAAAAAAAATAAGATACACGTGAATATTGAAGATATTCACGCAATAAAAAGATTTTTGTTGATTAAGAAAATTAAGGGGATTTTATTAAATTATTACAATTAAGTTAATAGTGGACAAAACCCGAAGGCAAAAACCACTCTGCAAATAAATGGACAAAAGAGAAAAAAAAACAATTATTAAGACAAAAAAAATTTAAAAAAATTTTACAACTTTTAAATATTACACATGAAGTGTCTTCCACATCGGAACAAATCCGTGTACTCCGGGCGCGGCGGATAATTTCTGTAATCTGGCCGGCCGGACCGTACTTGGGCACTGCGGGAATAATATATATATATATATATGTATTAAATATACATGACACACCACTGACCAATAACCTTATAAACAGCAATGCTAAAGTCCATATATAGTTCATAACAAAATAAATTTACAACAGAAAAAAACAATATACGATACCCAGTCCCGGATGGAACTCATCCTAAGATGGGGATCTCGGCCCCGGAAATGGCCGACGCCTGGTTAAATCAGTACATGATTTTTACACGACGAACACGAAAAAAAACTATTATTGGCTGCACGCACACAGCAAAATTTACCATGACGGTGGTTCAAAGGGAAGAGAGCAAAAATTTTTCTTACACACCGGCCGAGACATAACGACGACGACGATTACGTTTGGAAGAGGGTATCGGCTTAACAACTTACAAAATATAAAACAGATAAAAATATGAACAATATTAAAATTATACAGGTATTGACAGTGGTGGCCAGTGTATGTGTCATATAGGAACGATTATTAAACTGATAAAGAATATTGTGTGTATAGCGTTCGCCTTGTNATTAAACTGATAAAGAATATTGTGTGTATAGCGTTCACCTTGACAGCAACAGTACAGTTTTCTGATTACACGGCCGGATATAACGTACGCGCGCCCATTAGCAAAGCAAAACAGTAATCTATCTATATCATAAAATTCACATTTTGTCACGTTACAACTTTAACTAAAAAAAAAAAAAAAGTTATCATTTTAAATCCCTCTTGTAGGCAGGTAAAGTGATAGATTTATAAAAAAAAACCAAATGATAGGTAAAGACATACATCTAAATAAAAAATAATTATACTGATTTGGTCATTTGTGATAAAGTTATAACAGTTATCAAAGTTATAAGTTTTATACACTGGACTACAAGGAACTTTCATCATAAACAAAAATATAATATTCTAAATCAACATTTCGCAATGTTTTCAAATGTGCAATTAGACTATTTCTATCACTTTTAAGTTTTAATATTATTAAAAAATAGTATTTATATATAAAAAAAATAATTAAGAACAAAAAAAATTGTTTTTAATTAATACTGATTTTGATTATTAATATGTTAAAGATAAGGAAAATGACTTATTTAACCTATTTTTTTAATCGTTTAAAGTTGATTGTTGTAGATTTTTATAATAAAAAAAAATAATTTATTTTACCATAAGTTTTAGCTCAATTGACAAGTTTGACATTGACATCATTAAATAGAAAATTTTATGACAATTAAAAATTGTGTCGTTAAGATCAATATGCAGTCAGAAAGTTTTATAATTACTATTTATTGTAAATTTATCAGAAAAGCTCAATATTTTTTTGCATTTTTATGGTAATAGATAACTTAAATAGAAGTAATAGTAATAATTTTCTAGTAACTTTTGTTGTTTAAAAAGATTCTACAATTTAAATATTGAGAACTTAATTAATTTTAATGATTTACTTTAACTAAATGAACCAATCAAAACAAAGTTGTTAAAAAGAGTTACTCAATTGAGCGTATTATAAAATTTGATTATATTTGTAAAAATCAATTGTTAATTCAGGAGAAAAAACAATCATTTTTTTTAGAAATGATTTATATAGCAACATGTTACAAAAAAATTTGTAATATTATTGTCTAGTAGTAGCACACACAAATAGAGTAAAAAATTATTAAATTACTAAGTAAAATGATTTAAATTTATAGTTGAAATCTATCATATCAAACTTGTTGTAATAGGCCCTACACACATAAACAATTTAGTCTTCTGTTTTCTTCTTATTCACTTCTCAACACATATAGAAATTCTTTTACAACACAATATCTTTTCACATAACATATAAAACACAATAAACACCGTCTATCCTCTAAAACACTACTCCCACGATCACGCCACAAACATCCGCTCCTTCACAACACTCACAAAAACCCTGATCAATAAGGTATCATAAGAAACATAAAAATGTAAAACCCAATAAGAGCTGAACGATAATCATACACATCTGTGGAAGGGGATCCGGGGAATACATTAAGAATATCCCTGCGCACATAGTCTTCGTCCTGTTTCGATCTAACCGACATACGAACACGTCGCGATCATCGTCCAGCTCTCTTTCACCTTTTAAACCAATTTTGTATTTTTTTTGGTTTTGTTTGTTTTTCCTTTACTATTATTGTATCATGTGTTTTTAATAATAAAATAGTCGAAGATATTATATACAAATTAGTTATTCTAATTCATGCTTTCTTTATTGTTCCACGAGTAAATTATTGTATCAATGAGGATTATATGATTAAGGTAAGAACATTCTAATTTATTGTTCACGTATTTAAGATAGCAAGTGACCCTCGAACAACACACCCCGAGAAAAGGAATAGTTCTTATTTTGCGATACTTCTATAACATTCCCTTCCATCATATTTTATCCTTTTCTTATTTTTGTTTTACAACAAACTTCATTCGTTAATAAATATTTTGAAAACATTAGAAATTAATGATTTTAATTGTCTTTATGGAGAACATGTAATAACTAACTGTTTAATTGATAAATTCAACTAGATACGAATTTAGTCATTTGACGTATCGTTGAAAAAAGTAGGTCAAGTTAGAGCAGAGAAAATAAATGATAGTCCCAAAAAAATATCTTCTCAGCTTTGCATCGAAGCTAAAACTTAAAATATAGTAAAATAATTTTAATAGGAATAAGAAATTTCTTCTTGCAAGGGGCGACTAAAGTGATGGGATCCTTGATCTTTATTGAAGTTATTGAATCTAAATGAGATAAAAATTAAACGAGTTAAAAATGTATACTAACTTAAAAAGAATTAAGAAAAAATGCAAAAAATTCATTGCCATACGCGGGTTGGAACCTCGTACCC
>NW_026099576.1:7858521-7909726 GCF_025091365.1 Daktulosphaira vitifoliae | reverse complement strand
TACCTAAGGCGCCGGCCTAAACCAGCGCCTTAGGTCCTCCTGTACCGGGCGGCGCGGCTGCCTCTGTCTCAGGCGTTCAGCTTCCTCTTTCTTTTTCAAGACGGACTCGGCGAACGCCTGGACGAGCCTCCACGCCTCCCGGCTTCCCAACATCAGGTCCACTATGGACCCGACTCGAAACGTGGACCCTAGTCGAGACTCCAAAGAGTCCCGTTCCTGGGCCCACGCCTCGCACCGGAAGAGGGTGTGCAAAGCGCTATCAGCCTCTCCCGGGCGATCCGAACAGTGGTCGCACGTCGGCGCGGCTGCTTTACGAATACGATGTAAGTACTCGTTAAAGCAGCCGTGGCCGGACATCACTTGGGTGAGACGATAAGTCAACTCACCGTGTNAGCAGCCGTGGCCGGACATCACTTGGGTGAGACGATAAGTCATCTCACCGTGAGTCCGGTCCACCCACCTGTCCAGCCGATCGGGTCCTATGAGGGACCTGGTCCACTCGCCTCTCGTTTCCTCCGAGAGGCGAGTCCGCCACCGGAACATGGTCATCCGCCTGAGCGCTAGCCGGTCCTCGGGTTCGAGGGACCGGTTTCGCTCTCGGCGGAGCTCATGCCCGGCGGCGCGTTCCTCGGCGAGCAGGTCGGCGGGCGGCAGTGACGACAGGATACCCGCCGCCACTCCGGACACCGTTCGGTACGCCGAAACAGTCCGGATCGCCGCCCGCCTCTGCACCCTGAGCAGGGCTTCACGGTTTTTGGACGAATACTCAAGAGTATCCGCCCAAACCGGGGACCCGTACAGGATGACCGAGTGTACGACGCTGACTAAAAATCTGCGCCGCATCTCTCTCGGCCCTCCCAGATTGGGCATGATTCCCGCCAGGCAATTCATGACTTTCTGGGCCCGCTGGGCCGCACGAGTAATGTGCGGCCCGAACTTTAGACGTTTGTCTATGACAAGGCCCAGATAAGTCATGGAGTCCTTAAGCGGGATCTCCACCCCCAGCACGGCGAATCGTGGAGGAGTGAACTTGTACCTGCCCGTAACCTCGTACCCCTAGCGTGTAAAACATAAGTTTAACCATCTCGGCAATCGTACGTTGCTGCCGTCGATTGAAAAATTTAGCTATTTAAGCTAATTCAAATTTCAAAGTTATTTTTCTGGACTTAAAAGAAGCAAACAAATTTAAATAAGTTTAACTTTCTATGCTATATTAATTTTAATTTATATAATATTTATGAAAATGTGTACTCCCCTTGTCGGGTATTTTAAAATAAAATAAAATACAAAACCCAGAATTTTAACACAAAAATAGCATATTTTTGTATACGGTAGTCATTTTCATCATAAAGACAAGTCCAGAGGTCAAATTATTTTTTTCAAATTATTTTTTCTCAGCTTCGCATCGAAGCTAAAAAATTATTGGTTGATAAAAACTTTTGGACCAGTATTTTAGTAGTTATTAATAATTTAAAGAATTAGCTGGAGGTAAGGAATAAATGCAGTTATTTTTATCAATAGTTATTTTAAAGCTATAAAAATGAGATTAACTTCCAATGTACTGGTCCACAGATTATTATTGACCAGCTATTTTCTAAATTAGTTTATTTTCTATTTTATGAGCAAGTTAAATTGTATGTTGTTATTTAAAAAATAAAATTGATACCCCTTTGGGTGTTTATTTTGTTGGGTGTCAACAAAAAGGATAATTCTAAAAAATAATTATTAGTTGATAACTAATGAAGTAAATGTAATTAAAAAAAGCAAAATTTATTTTTTCAATCAATTTTAAGCACTAATTCTAAAAATTGACACTGTTCTAAGTCTCTTCGTGATAAACGGAGCTTAACTAACTATGTCACCTATATCAGACGTCGCATAACTACTGGTATAAGGTAGTTTGACTGACCGATACAGTGCACCATGCAGCATGGTTTTAAGTCCAACAAGTGCTGCATAGCCGACTACGACGATGAAAAAAAATAAATTTTTTTTATTAGAAACAAAAAATAAAAAACCCAGCACAGGGGGGACACGGCACAGTATTGACGTGGCATAGTTGGATCAAGTATAATGATATCTGACAGTGATTAAAATCACTATAAAAAAAAAAACGCTTCGATGCAAATCTTTAGATAGTGTTTAATTTAAAAAAAATGATGTATTATTCCAAAAGCTACATGATCTACTTGTTCCTTATTAATATCTTGATTAAGATAAAGATGTCGAATAAAAAAGGAATTATTAAAAAATATTATTTTTCATAAAAAAATTGTGTTGATCCATTATAAAGTTAAAAATGTAAATTAAAAATCGAGAATTTTCACACAAAAATAGCATTCGGTAGCCATTTTCACCATGAAGACAAGTCCAGAGGTCAAATTTTTTTTTCAAATTAAAGTATATTACATGAGCTTTAATTTAAGATATATATAAAAGTATCAGTCTTTCCGGAACATTTTCAAAAGTTAAGTTGAAAAAGTTCCATTTCAATGTGCATTTTTAGATTTGAAGCCCCCCCCGTATGTAGGGAAATGGTCTGATTTAAAAAAAAAGTACGTCTAATGAAAGATGTATATAAATAATACACTTCACGAAAAAATTATATTGATCCATACATTTTTAAAAAGTTATAGCATTTATAGTTAAAAATGTAAAATACAAAAATCGAGAATTTTCACACAAAAATAGCATTCGGTAGCCATTTTCACCATGAAGACAAAGTGATATTGATATGTCTATTTTTGAAAAAGTTATGGCAATTTTTAGTAAAAAAATTGAAAAAAATTTCGAAAATTAGTGATTTTTTAATTTGTAATTTTTTTGAAAGTTCCCCCATTTACGGGGAACGAGGGAAATTTTTTCAATTTTTCAGGGTAATGTCTCCAACTAGATACAATTTGTGATCTTTTGACGTATCATTGAATAAAGTTGGTTCAGGGAGAGATGAGAAAAAGTGGTAACAGACACAAAAAAAAAAAACACATTTTAGTAAAACCAATACCTTCTCAGTTATTTTCAAAGTTATATAAATATTTCTCACTGTATTTGAAATAATTAAACAAATGCTTAATGAAATTACAATGTAACTCTAAAGAATTTAACGAAATCGAATATTTTTTGTAAATAGTACGAAAACTTTAATTATGATCATTTTGACGTATACTAATAATTAGGCAATACTAGCGAGTTTTAACGAATATTTAACTTAAGTAATATTAAAAAAAATATCACTTGATTTATAATTATACTAAAAATAATACTAAATATAACACAATGATATATTTACTTACAACAGAAAATAGTCATGCCTCTATATATAAGTATACTTACTTTACTATAATCATTTTGACGTGCACTACACGAATAAAAAATTCAAAATGTTTTCGATAAAATACTTAAAAAATTACACTTGTTTTATAAGTATAAATAGTTATAATTTGTATGCCGACCATCCCCCTCGGCTCGACTTCCTCAACCTCCTTCCCATTATAGAATGGGTGGTTGTGAGGAGGGATAAATGAAACACAGCGCAATCTAACTCGACGGGACCCAACGCAACCCGACCCTTCCGTGCGCCAGCTGGCGGACACGTGAAACCGCAGCCAGTCATACCCTTTTTTTTTTTTTTTTTTTTTCCACATCCGGCATGATGTNTTTTTTTTTTTTTTTTTTCCCACATGCCGGCATGTTGTGGACCGCCCTGGAACTACCGTAAGGTATTGCTTCAGGGCGGAGCCAGTCATACCCGACGAAACCCAACCCAACCCAATGCAGCACCATCCGACGGACGCGTAAAACCCGATGTGGCGCGATCTGGCGGACGAAATATGACGCTATCTATCCTTACACAGCACCTATGGGTGAAACGCGTCGCTATCTGTCCAACGATTCTATTACTCGCGTGTTATCGGTTAATGATGGACCAGTTTTGCTGTTATTGCTCGCTTCATCATTGGAACGAACACAGAGAAAAAATAAAACACATTGATGAAACTGTCTTCAGAAACAAATTAATAATTGATGAATTATTTATAAGATTGAGAGATGCGGATTTTCACGTGAACGCTCAAATCGAGGATTTATCCGATCATAAGAAAGCTTTGCATGAAGCTACCAAAAATATTGCAATACGTGTTAATTCTTTAGAAACAGTTTTAAATGACAAAATGAACTTTGATGATAATACGTGATTAATATCGAAAATTGAATAAAAAGTTGATCGGGTTGTCGAGAATCGTTTTTTAAAATTTATTTAATACAACATTCAGAATAAGTAATAATTTGAGATCATTCAGTCATTTGTTGTATTGAACGTGCTTCAATTCTGTCTCGTCAATATGGTTGAAGCGATGTTGAAGAAAATGAATAGTGTTGGTAAAGATGATTTTCCTCATAAAAATGAATTCATAAATTGTTTGTTTTATAGTTTAAGTGTGAATAAAAAATTTTATATAAGGATTGGTATTGAACCAAAGGAATCGTTTATTACCGTGGTACGTTTAATTTCTCCGTTAAGAAATGTTACAATTTCAGTTGATCTTTTAACTCGTATTGTTGTTTTAATGGGTAACATTTTATCTTTGATATTAACCGCTCCTATTAAAAAGGAAAAAATTTTACTACTTGAGGATGCTTCAATAGCGATATCTAAAAGAGTCCATCACATGGCTAACGTGATTTTGATAAAATCGAAAATATATCCGAAGTGTCAAGTTTTTTTTAAATATGAGCATTTAATCACCTTATTAGATTTGGAATGTGTAATTATTGATGCAATCAAACGTCAAAACACTATTAACAAACCAATCATAAAAAAGCAATTCGAGGAGATTATCGACTATTGTTTTAATAATGTTTAATAAAATAATAATTGTTTTAAAAATTTTGCTCAAGAAACTCTGTACAGCGATTAAAACACAGTGTTATTATTCATAAAAAAAATTGATTTTATCGAAGTTGGAAAACATATCATGAACGATCTTAGTTATGTTCACGAAATAAAAGCATTTATGATTACCAGCATTTTTGATCGATTGATGGATGAAAAAACGTGCTATAACAAGGTTCAAAAAAAGGTGAGCAAAGTCAGTTAAAAATGTAATGTTTATTTTGGTTTATGTTAATATTTATTATGTTTTATTTAGGATATTAATGTACAAATAATCGATCAGCCGTCTTCGGTAAACACGATATCAATTAGTGAGGAACAGCCTTACAGTCAAACACTATTGAATTATTATTCACAATGGAACATTACTTAAAATTTAAATAAATAAAACTTCTTATAATAATAATACTAATATTTTTATAGTCAAATTTACATTATGAAATATGTGTGTTACAAAAATAAATATGAATATGATTTCATATATTATCTAAGTACCATTTTCTCAGCTTATATGCGGTGTTGAGTGTGCATCTATGCAGGTTTAAATCTTTATGAAATATACAGGATGGGAAATAAGAATTTTTGTATAAGTTATCAATTGATGGGCAGTCTAGAGTTTTCAAATCGTTTACAATGCAGGGCTTTGAAATAAGTCTTTCTAATAGTTGTTTTTTCTGTTTTCCTTTTACGAGTATAAATTTGTAATTCGAAGAATTTAATATTGGACAAATTTCATCCATATTTACCTGTCCATAACTTGTTGGTATTCGATGGTAACATCATTACAACCATTTGTTCGCGGCCTTCGATTTGGAATTTTGTATCGGAAAACTTTTGAATATCCATGTTTGGGCAGCCAATTCGTCTGTATCGACTATAGACATTTTATGATATATTCACTCTGCGAGTTTAGTACGCAATGAATATCAAATACCACCGTACTCATTTTTGTTTTTTAACTTATTTAACTTTTTGAAATATTAGATGTGTTATCTTCGGTGTTTAATGAATCACTAAAATGAATAGTTTTAGTTTTCTCCAAAAATCCGACTCTATCGACAATATTTTCTAGTATTTTATCAATTGCAATTTTTGTCTTGGGGTTATTAATATGTGCATATATTTTGGATTTAGTTTCTTCAATATCAATATTTAAATTAATTAAACGTAAACTAATTTTTTTAATTTCATCAGTCAGGCTCAGTAATTTAATATCAATGGTAGAAACTCTATTATCTAAACCATCAATCAGCAATTTTGTGAGATTTATGTCATCTGCTAATAGTTTTATTTTATCTCTAATATTGATTATACTTGTTTNTTTATTTTATCTTTAATATTGATTATACTTGTTTGTGTTTGTAAAAAGTCTCTTGATATAGCCACACTGATATTTTCGAGTTTTTCAAGTTGGCTGTTTTGTCTGCTCTCTGCAGGAGTGCCAAACACATTCATGGTGTGTGCTTATTATATACTGATCAATATCGTATACTATCGTTTCTAATATCGTTTGCGGACACCCTCGAGTTACGCGAACTGTCATAACCCAACCATTTCACCAATACTTTCGACTTTTTTCTTTTAATAATTTTTTCAATGAGAAAATCGTATGGGTAATTTGTGTCATGCAATTCATATTCATAAAAACATCCTTTTATAAGAACGCCTGTGTAATCTTTTAACATATAAGTAATTGGTGATGTATTATTAATTTTGGAAACTGAAAATATTTCAGTACTTCATTTGGCCATATATCCTTTAATAAATAAAGATTTATGAATAGATATTCTCACTTTTTGTCCGATTTTGAATTTGGGTTTTGATTTGAATATTTTTTTATGATTCAACTTTACCGATGGCGGATTTGATTCCGCCTGTATAGGTGTCATCCCAATCGTTCGGTGTTTACTGTTATTATATTTTTTGATAAAAAAATCTAGTATATTAATCCAATTTTGAGAACCTCTAGCGCTAAATTCCCGATACATGTTTGTTTTTAAAGTTCTGTTAAAACGTTCCACAATGGAAGCTTTGATCGTGCTAAAAGTTGAATAATGGTTGATATTATATTTTTTTACAAGCGCCTGGAAATGCGAATTGTATAACTCTCGACCCCGGTCTGTATGGATTGTGGCGAAGGGTAAATAGTTTAGCCATAGCCCCAGAAATGTTTTTTCCGGATTTTGTTTTCAGAGGTATTGCCCACGCGTATTTTGTAAAACAATCTATCACACAGAGTATGTATATGTAACCCATATTTAATTTCGCGAATGGAATAACTTCTATGAGATCGGCCTCCCAAAGGTCATTTTTACTAATAACGTTAACTCTTCTTCTGATAAAATTTTTTCTTGTCGGTCTGTGCAATTCAAACGCTATACCAGATCTAGACATAATCGGACAATCGTTTAATGTATCCGAATTCTAAAAGCTCCTCAAATATTGATATTATTTCACTGTCTAAACTTGTGTTACCCGCGTTTTTCGAAGACATGAGCAGCTTTAGCCTAGAAACCAACTCATTCGGATCGTTCCAATACACATGTATTTCATCCCGATCTTATATAAGTGATATAGAAAGACCACTCCCACTATTGAATAAATGCTCAATAATTTCATAATATTTTTTACCACCCTTGTTTAAACTGTTTTTATCGGTTTTGAGGTGGGCCGATGTTAATATTAAAATTTTTCTATAAATATCCAAGTCTGCACTGTTATAGTCTACCGGTCCTTTGTTAAAGATAAGTTGAACTAAACCCCTGGATAACGGATACGAATTATTGTTAATGAGAATTTTTTCGTTTTCCCAAACAAAATTTACATTTTTTGCATTCCTGTACAATGTTGTTTCCCCATCGATTCTGAATTTAGGCCCATACAATATGTCTATTTATTCTAAGTTAATCATTCGATTTTCATTATCACCAATGTACTTGTTCAAATTTATAAAAAAAACTATTTTCTCCTCTCTCAGATTTTGTGTTGTATATCTCATGCAAATCTTTTGCAGTGTTTTCATGTCTAAACAAATTATTTTTTTCTTCGCTCACTTTTTTATAATAATTTTTCTCATTAAAATTCGCTATTTTTTCAAGTGGGTTGATAATCGGTTAAAATGTGTCGGCAATTAAAACTTCATTATCGACACGCTGTTGTTTTAAATCATTAAATTTACGTTTAATGTTGTCTTTTGCTCGTATTAAATCGGTCAACACCGATTTTTCGGAACGCATAATCGGTAATTCTTAGTTTTACAAATCACGTCTTATATAGTGACGAAATAATGATATCCGAAACGATAACGACCATTATCTCTATCATCGTCTTTGCTAATAATGACAAAACTAAATTTTTCTCGATTTCAACCGGTCATACAAAAAGTTTTAAATTCACTAAAATTCATGTCTCCAGAACAGTGATCTTGAAATACGTGTTTTAAATTAAGTTCATCTTCCTTAAATAATATAATAAAATTAGTGTTATCTCTTAAAAGATGTTTAGGTATTCTAGAATATGATTGAGCGAGATAAAAACAATCTATGTTGTTGTGTTATCCGCGAGAATAGTATGATTTGATAACATTCTGATTTTCACAAATCACATCATCAAAAATAAAGTTAGGAATAGAGTTAGGAAGTGCTTTTTCGGGGGGTACGACACTATAGTTTTCGTGAAAAGCAAAAAGTTTCAGACCTTCTATTTCTTGTAAAATTTTTTTTAAAATTATATATTTTGGCTGTTGTAAGGTTTTACTGTAGATATATACGTTCTCAAATCTTATTCCATTAATATCTGTTAACATTGCGCAAATAACATTGGTCTTACCACTCCCCGAAGGTCCCACGATTAATCCTCTTAATGTATTTGGAAATAAAAATCCGTGTCGTTTAAATGTCGAGTCAATTGTTCCAGGTAAATCTACATTACGGACTGAAAGTTTGTGTTTTTGCTCTAAAATTCGCATGTTGAAAACAAAATATATAATTGGAGATTTTTATAATTATCGCACAAGATGAAATCTACTCGAGCAATGAAGAACATTAAAGGTGTAGGACTGCTAAATTATGCTATAAATAAGATGTCTCTAGAAATGTATTTACCATCTTATCAGTAAAAATTTTAATGTATATAATTTAGGAAAATCTAGTAAATACGTATAAATATTTTTAGGTTTTTCGGACCCGTTACAAAATTAAAAAAAAGATTGGCGCGCGGCGATGTTGGTATAAATAGCTTAGACAGAGCATGTAAAATACATGACATAGCTTACGAAGGTAGTAATGAAAAATCGGTTCGCCATGCGGCAGACTTAGTTTTAGAAAAGCAGGCTTGGGATTCGTTCGATTCTAAAAACACAGGTTTAAAAGAAAACCGCATTGGTCGTCGCCGCGGGAATGAAAGCAAAAAGAAAATTGGGTATTAGCTATAAAAGCTATAAATTAGAGAATAAAAAGAAAAAACAAAAAAGACGTCAAAAATAATTAATAGGACTCTAATAGCTGCTAAAAATAAATTAATCAGGAATAAATAGATTAAACAGCAATCACTGTCCAGAATCATTTCAACACCTAAGTATGGTGGTGTTTTGCCTTTGATTATGCTGTTTACAGCTTTAAGTGCATTAAGGGGTCTGGCAGGGGGAATTTCGAATGTAATAAAAACAGCACACGAATTTAACATCAATAAAAAACAGGGTCATGGAATGCATTTGAAACCATATAAAGAATGAGGAGGTATGTATTTAAAACCTTTTAAAGGAGGAAGTAATATTAACAGCGGTGTTGGGAAAAAAAAATCTTATTCGAAAACTAAAGTTAACCGATAATGCCATGTATGATTATGAGGTTATAAAGTATGTAAAATTGTTAAAAATACCTCACTTCAGGGGCTGTTATTGTAGAGATAATTTGCCGAAACGTTGTAACCACATAGAATCGATGGTTATAAATTTGGATAGTGTTAATAATAGAGGAACACATTGGGTTTGTTTTAGAAAATTCGGAAAATATGTAAATTATTTCGATAGTTTTGGAAATTTAAAACCACCCATAGAAATAAAAAACTATCTAAAAAGGTTAATATTTATTACAATTACGACAATTTTCAAAATTATAATTCATTAAATTGTGCTTAACTTTGTTTGAGGTTTCTTGTGAACACATCGTCATGATGTCTATTTCAATGAACTGAAATTCATCAGACCTAGAATGTATGTTCTTCCCCCCTCTAGAAATAGAAAAAAATACAAAAATATGTCTTCTGAGTTTAGAAACCAACAATTCTATCCCGAATATAAATGATGGTAAAAATAGAATAGGTTTTAGTAGAGAGGATGGTAGTATTCAAGAGATTATTATTCCGATGGGCTCTTATAAATTGAGTCAAATAGAAAATTTTCTAGTAAATGCAACGTCGGAACTTAAAACCTATCTAATCACCTCAAAATGTGAAATGCAATGTGATAGGCATATTGATTTATCTAAGCCGGATAGCATCGCCGGCTTATTGGGATTCGGAAAAAAAATTTATATGGCCGATTATAAACACGTTTCGGAATATGTAGTTAACATAATGAAAGTTAATTCTATAAAAGTTCATTGTAATCTGGTTTCCGGTTCATTCGATAACGGTTTACCAAGTCACACTTTACACGAATTTTTTATGAATGTCCCCCCGGGATTTCATCTATCTGAAGTTATTGCAAACCCCGTTTATTATCCTTTAAACACCACATTTATAAATCAATTGCGGGTAACATTGAAAGATCACATGTAATGATCACTGTCAATACTATTGGACACTAGCAGTAAATCAAAATGATTTCTTTTTGCTTCATGGGCTATTTTTAATGGATAAACTAAATTTTCATCATTCGCACAGCCGCTTTTATTTTTTTTTATAATTGACAATCCATATACATTAACTGATGTATTTTCATTATTTTTTTTTTAAATTTTTTATTTCGTTAATAGGCGTAGGAAATAATAATCCGGAAAAATTATAATTGTGTTTTAATGATCTATAATTAGTTCCAACAATATGAGCATTATTTTGTCCTCTCGTTTTTTTAGCCAATATCGCCCATTTAAAATAACAAGAGTCGATATTTTGAGTATTTATAATACAGTGTTTATTTTTAATATCTTTCGGTAATTCTATATATGAGCTGGCCGACAATGGGAAATATTTATAAACGCCGAGAAGTATCCCATCTATATATAAAAACGTAAAATTGCTCCCCTTGCCGGCGTAATTCTCCTCCTCTTCAAATAATTTTTTGAATGCTTTATCAACAATCTTGCCAATATCACTGTAGGCAAATAATTCCTCGGCACTTGTTTTGAAAGAATGATTTTCATTTGTGTCGAGTTGATTTGGTATATTATAAGTGGACTTCAATTTTAAATTAAATTTGATAGGACCAATTTTTTTTAAACACTCATCTAATTTATTAATTAATTCATTTTTAATTTGAAATAAAAATGTTTTATAATCACCAACTTTATCCATATTTTTTTTATAAAACCAGAATATATTGTTTAGTGATGAGCCTATTAATTGAAAAGTTGTCGATGTAGTTTCATCCAATCGCATTTGTTTGACCCGTTTACTTTTAACTGTATTATCATTATTAGAATTACGGTTTCTTTTAAAAGACATTCCACTTGTACTCGGCTGTCTTACAACACCTTCATTTTCTGCAATAAATAGACTCTGTTTATCTACTCATATTTATTAATTATTATTATTATTATTATTACTTACTACCAGTGGTGTAGTCCTAAAAATGTTTATGGGTATACGCCTATACTATGAATAGAGAATAACGTGGGGGCTCCACCCCCACCCCCCCATTGCACTTTATATTTTCTACATACAATATTTCACAATTATTTTGTAGAACTTTTAACTTTATACATTATCAACGTGATACAGTCGTCATTTGATCAATGGATAAGTTAAAAACCTAAATGAGGAAACGTGGGGAATTTCACCCCTACACTACTTTTCAAAGGCCTTAACTATAACATAATTTTGGGGGACGGAATACAAATATTGTGATGTTTTAACTGTGTTAAAAATATGTATTTTCTAATTATTACATAATGCAACTAAAACTCCTAACCCTCCCAGATACTCCTTCCAACTTCCAAACTATTACTCGAATATTTTTACTGACATTTCTAAGTTCTTACATAAATTAAATTTCATAGTCATGTAATCGATAAGTGTATTATTAGATATTTTTATATTTTTTATAAATAAATAATAAACTTTATGTAGTAATAAAATAATCTTACAATCATTGTTTTCAAATCGTTAAAACATAAATGAAATAAACGTGAATAGGTACATGTTATCACTATCTTAATTCATTATAGGTAATATATTAAATACTAGATTGGTTGGTAAACGGTTTATTACGGAAAAATACAAATTACCAATTTCAACAGCTATAGGTTAACCCAATAACTTTCAGTTTCAACTTAGTATGTGCTATATCGTTAATTTCTGGTCAATGTTTTAAATTTTATCAAATTTCAATAAAATTGTCGTGAAATGATAAATATTATCCTATTTATTTTATTGATATTTATTTATACACTTTGACAGTGTTTTGTTTTACATTTATATTCTATTTTTAAAATGATTATTGTCTCGAGCCATATTTGTGTGTTTATAACTTCAGATATATGTTTATATGTGGTATGACTGTAGAGATTAAACAAACTGATAAGAGTTATTCAAAATTTGTGTTTTATGACAAACGTACCTATATTCGATACCCATGTATTACTTTTTATTTTATTCTTTAGTCTATACTCTTTAACTATTTTATAAATACGTATATGCACTTATAAGAAAACTAACAGTGGGTATACGCCGTATACCCGCGTATACGCTCCATGACACCTCTGCTTACCACACGACTGAAATGTCACCGAATCAGGATGATTACCGATCGTTATATTATAATCAATCCCGTATTTTGTGAGATCTATATTATGTTGTAATTTATTTAATTCCAATAATTAAATTATAAAAGTATTTTTATTACTTACGGTGCGTTTTTCTCTGAAAATGTCAAACTGCATACATACATGGAAATCTAATCCCGCCGTGTTTTATTCAATGCCTCACTAAATTTCTTTTGACGGAAAAAGTTTTTTCACACTTTTCACAGTGAAACATATTTATAATATAAATTTAGTTAAGTCAATTAAGATTCTAATAAGCATCAGTGATTCATACTGTAAGTACCACGATGTGATCAATGCTTTGTTATAAATCGGCAACTGTCTCTTATCTTAAGATGCGCGTTAATGGTCTGTGAGTTAAATACATTTTACCCCCTCCGTATATTGTGCGAGAGAGTTGTAGATATATTATATTATTGAAGTGGTTATTATCAGTGGTCCACAATCAAAAATTAATGCAGTATAAATCTAGCCGTATCCAGGAAATAATGAGCGAGATAATAAGTATCAGCAGTGATTCGAGTAATTTGAGTTGCGAATANATAAGTATCAGCAGTGATTCGAGTAATTTGAGTCGCGAATTATTAACTTTTGAGGACATATTTAACGGTTAGAATACATTTTTAATTACGACTAAATAATATTTACTAATATTTAAAAATTAATTTAGCTGAAAATACGCAAGATTTTAGTGATAGTGATCAAGCTAACATCACAATCAACAGTGAACAGACTAACATTTCAATCAATAGTATACAACTGGTTAGCGGTAAGTAATGATAAAAATGTTATTTTATGAGGAAAATAACAAACATTTTTTTTAATTTATATTATAGTCCTGAATTGCGAGTGTAATACAGTAACGATCGATTTTACAGTAAACGGTGTTAGGTGTATGTATACTTTAACATTGGTCCACATAATTTAAATCTAATTAAATTCTAATTAAATTTTATTTTTATTCAGCTTCATATACAAGCAGCAAACCTATTGGTATAGTAAAACCCATTAGACGACGAAATAGACATTGTGAGTTTTTATTTACAAAAAGTGTTTTCAAATCCATTTATGTATTCCTCATATAGGGGTGTAATTCTTACCGTCTGTTAAAACATATCTAATTTAGTGCATTTAAAAATTATTCGATCATTATTTTATTCTTTTAGAAGTCCATCATTTTTTCTTGAAGAATGACGAGTGACAAGAGAAATATTTTGGCTTATTCAAAATGGAGCATTAATGCTCATTCGCCATCTAAATCGAGTATGTTCGCTGCTGGGTATGACTTGAAAAGGTAAAATTATTATTTAATAAAATAAAATTTTGAAAAATACATGAGTTTTATTTTTACTATTAGCGCACACACTTATACAGTGGTGGCACACTGAAAAAAACTAATAAAAACCGATCTCCAGATAAAACTTCCTCTCGGGACATACGGACGGATTGCCCCGAGGTCTGGGTTGGCGAGCAACAATTTTATCGACGTTGGAGGTAACTTTAATTTATATTGATGAAATACTGTTTGATATTATTAATTAAAATATATATTTTAGCAGGTGTTATTGATGAGGATTATAGGGGAAACATAGCAATTATCCTATTTAACCATTCCGATGTGCCTTTTAATATTAATCCGGGTGATAGAGTTGCACAATTAATATGCGAAAAAATTACATATCCCGAATTGGAAGAACTTATGGTAAAATAATTTAATATTTTTTTTTTAGATTATTATTATTATTTATTCATTTAATAGGATTTGGATGAAACGGATCGGGGTGAATGTGGCTTCGGGTCAAGTGGAATCAAATAACTGCTCGCAAATTTTTTATTCATTTATAATGTGTACATTCAAAAATTATTTGTTTATTATTATTTAGGAAACATTTATCACAAACACTATTATTATTTTTTTTTGTTAAGTACATTTTTGTATATAAGAGCTACGATGACCAAACAGTTGAAATGTGTCAGGATAACATTGATCTATTCAGCGCTGAGATGTATTGTATCTAGTTAAAAGTAATTCGGTGAGTTATTTTTATATGGACATAATATATTTCAATGTTGAATATATTAAGTTAACCTCAATCGCCCGATCTCAACTATCGAGTCATCGTAGCACTTATATCCATAAAATATTTTTATACATCATTATTGTTATTTATTTTTATTAGCATATTATAATTTATATAATAAAACAATTATTGAAAATTGGTATTTTTTTATTAATTAATAATTTTTTAAGAATATTTATAATTGGTACTTTTTATTGAATTAATAATTCGTCCAATGATGATGAATATATCCATTAAATTTTTAGTTAAAAATAATAGATCAAACAAATATTTGCTCACTTCATAATATTTAATANTTTTTTTTTCATTTTTTGAGCTCAACGATTTACCTTCTACAAATATTTCAATATAAATATTTTAAGAAAAAAAATATATTCAAAATTCGATTACCACTATTTACGTTGGTGCCAGTGTCTGACAAGTGTCACTTTATAGACAGACCAAATTTCCATTCTTGTTAAATTCAATATGATATATTTTCTATTAATTACCAGTTCACCGATGGATTTATGAGTATTGCGCACCTGTTGTTATAATTTTTTCTTTAATTCTTCCATCATGTCAAAATAACGTGGAACACAAAAGAAACTGACAAATTTTCAGGTTGAAATCGAAAACTGATGGACTTTTAGGTGGAAAACATCCATTTTATATATTTATTAATGTGAGTGGGAGAAATAAAAATACAGTAAACATATTAGAGGCTTTAGTGGATAAGCGGTGATATGTCTCATCCACCATGGGTTTGTTGTCCACCCGACGGCGCCATGCCTGAATAAATGCCCCTGGATTTTGTCCGCCAGGTGGTGCGGCGTCGGGTTTCGTGCGTCCACCGGATGGTGCTGCATTGGGTTGGGTTGGGTTTCGTCCATGCTAGATCTTCCAGCTGGGGTGATTGGGTGACGAATACGAGGGGAGAGCAACTCGACGATTTGTTCTCGAATTTGGGGCTCCTTGTATGCAACGTGGGGAATGAACCGACGTTCGTTGGCTCGGGACGTGGATTGGTGGTTGATGTCACGGTGGCGTCGGTTGATCTGTACAACAGGGTGCACGGGTGGAGGGTTGAGTCGGAGAACGACAATCACTCGGACCAAACTATATATCGTATAGTATTGGGACGAGGAGGATGTTGGAAGGACCGAGAAGAGAACGTGTTGGATGGGATCGACTCTGATACCTTCTGTTGGGGTTTTGAGGCGGCCGGTGGGTGTAGTTTCATTCAGTGTGATAGTGTGGACGCCATGGTAGACAAATTTCAGGATGTGATGGAGCAGGCATGCGATTTCACCTTGAAAAGACGGAGCAGACCACCTCATGGCAAGCCCCCGGCTTACTGGTGGAACGGGGAGATCGCTGATAAGAGGAGACTTTGTGCCCATGCGAGGAGGACAGTGAAAAGGAGTGTTGGAAGGGTAGAGCCGGAGCGTATGGTTATTCTCAAACAGGACCTGCGTGAACGTAGGGACGAAATGAGGAGAGCCATACGTGACAGCAAGAGAAGATGTTGGGAGGAGATGTTGCGGACAGTTGAACGGGACCCGTGGGGACGGCATTACAAACTAGTCATGGGAAAATTGAAGAGGGAACCGCTAAACGTGGAACCTGCCTTTGCCAGAGAGATTCTGGAAGAATTGTTTCCTAGACACGAGGTGGTGGAATTCGGAGATGTAGAGCGGAGAGTTCCCCCCAACAAGGGGTAGAGGAGTTCACTTGCGAGAAAGTCGATTGTACGGTGGCTAGGATGAGGCGTAGGAGAAAAGCGCCGGGCCCCGACTACATCAACAGCTGCGTTTTGGCGGCGCTGCATTCGATAGCACCCCACGTGCTTCGCACTATGTTCAATCGGTGTTTGAGAGATGGGATCTTTCCTATGAAATGGAGATCGGCCCGGATAGTGCTCTTGAGGAAGGGTGGCAGACCGGCGGACGTGCCCTCGTCTTACCGGCCCCTGTGTCTGATTAATGACGTGGGGAAGCTGCTTGAATTTCTAATCGTGCGTAGATTGGAGAGTCATGTGGATTTTCGTGGCGGTCTGTCGTCCGCTCAGCATGGGTTTCGCAAAGGACGTTCGACATGTGATGCGTTGCTCGTGTTGCGGAACGCTGCCAACACCGTGGTACAAGCACGTAAGTGTTGCGCAGCGGTAAGTCTTGACATCAAGAATGCATTTAACTCGATACCGTGGCGGCGTATCATTGAGGCCCTGAGTGACTGGGATACTCCCCGCTACCTGGCGGATATGTTTAAGTCGTACTTTGAGAGTCGTACTGCTGATTTGACGCTGTGCACGGGTGTGGTCATGGATGTAATGGTCACGTGTGGTGTGCCTCAGGGCTCTGTGGTCGGTTCGTTCTTATGGAACCTAGCTTACAACAATGTGTTGGCAATGGATATGCCGTCTGGAGTAGGGATTTTGGGATTTGCTGATGACACACTTCTGTTTGCTGTAGCGAATACAGTGATGGAGTTGGAGGAAAGGATGAACAATGCTCTCAGTCTAGTGTCTATTGAGATAGAAAGGCTGGGCCTACAGCTATCTGTAACCAAGACGGAAGCGGTGGCGTTTAGACGCAATTACACAGACCGGGTACCGGTCTTTTCACTCGCTGGAGAGCCGGTATCGGTATCCGATAGTATAAACTATCTTGGTGTGCTAGTCGACAGGGATTTGATGTTTGGACCGCATGTGGAGCGTGCGGCGAGGAAGGCGAAGGGAGTTTTCCTGGCGCTTTCCCGTCTCATGCCGAACATTGGCGGCCCCACGCAGGCTAGGAGGAGATTGCTGTTGAACGTGGTGCATTCGGTTATGTTGTACGGTGCTCCGGTGTGGGCTCAGTCACTTGAGTACAGGAGGAGGAATGTGGAAGTGCTGCAGAGCGTCCAGCGTCGGGCGTTGCTGCGAGTGATATGCGCGTACAGAACGACCAGTGGCGTAGCGGCCAATATAATCGCGGGGGTTCCTCCGATTGATTTGCTGGCGATGGAGAGGTCTTAGATGTACCATGAGCGGAAAGCTGTTGACACTAGACTCGAGGAGACATTGTTGAGGACACGGTATCATGAAGTCAGAGCTCTAACGATAGCGAAATGTGAGGAGAGGACTAGAGATTCCGACAAAGGGGAGTGGACCCTGCGTCTTATAAAAAACATTGTATCGTGGATAAATAGGAGGCATGGCATGGTGGATTTCCACATGACCCAGCTTTTAATCGGTCATGGATGCTTTGGTAAATATTTGACTAAGATTAAAAGGGAGGCGGATGAGAAGTGTTAGAGTTCCGATGCCGTTATGGATGATGCCAACCACACGCTATTTGAGTGTGCAACATGGTTTGGAGAAAGGACAATCCTGACGTCGGTCCTAGGGAACGTCAACCCGGATAACATAGTAGATTTGATAGTGGCTAATGGCAGCAATTGGAATGCAGTGGCAAGGTATGCCAATGTGGTTATGAGAGAGAAGGAGCAGCTTGAAAGGGAAAGGGAGTTTGGCGGTAGACGACGTCGGTAAGTGATGTCGTGCGGAGTAGTACCACGAGGAACGATGTGAGGTAGAGCTGTCTTCGCCTGTCTTCGCCTGTCTTCTCAGGGAGGCACGGTAAGGGTGGGTTTGCCTTACATCGCAAGCGGTGCTGTGGGTTAGTGTGGAGCTACCTGGGGGAAGTAATGCCTAACGGATGAGTTCCCCCCAGGTAGGTTCAAGACACAAGTCAGAGGAGGAGGGGAAAAAAAAAAAGGGTATGACTGGCTGGGGTTTCACGTGTCCGCCAGATGGCGCTCTGAAGGGTTGGGTTACGTTGGGTCCCGTCAAGTTAGATTGCTCCGTGTTTCGCAAAGTCCTGCTCCCACCTCCACGTGGTGCAACCCGGGCAACAGATCCCGCATTTTGGGATCCGGCTAACGGGGGAGGCCACACCACGTTGTGAATCAGCTCTTGATTAATTTCGGGCTGATTCACAACGTGGTGGTGTGAGTTTTAGAGACGGCGTGGGCCGCCCTGAAGCAATACCTCGCGGTAGTTCCAGGGCGGTCCACATCATGCCGGTTTGTGGGAAAAAAAAAAAAAAAAAAAGATTGCTCCGTGTTTCATTTACCCATCCCAACAAACACCCATTTTATAATGAGGAAGGAGGTTGAGGAAGTCGAGCCGAGGGGGATGGTCGGCATACAAATTATAACCACTAGTTTACTAAAAATGGTGTTAAATACATTATAATAATTTATTAACTTAAATAGATATATATATATATATTTATATATATATATATATAGATATATAAAATCATTTTTAACTGATATATTTAAACACTTTCCATTTAAAAAATATTCCAATCTTTCTACAATTGAACAATGTAGAATTTTGTAGCCTTCAAGCAAATTCTGCGATCTTTCAGATCTACTAAACTCACCATTTTCATTTTTAGCAATTATATTCATTGATCCCGAAACGTTGTTTAAGTATAAATTTACAGTCATTAAATCAGCTGCGATATACTCTTCGTCCATTTCTCGTAATGAATCTAACATTATCCTAACAATTTCGACATGAGATTTTACTGCTGTTCCATAATCTTTAAATTCAGATTCTGGTATGTTATTTTCAAAGTTATATAAATATTTCTCACTGTACTTGAAATAATTAAACAAATGTTTAGAGAAATTACAATGTAACTCTAAAGGGTCTAAGGAAATTGAATATTTTGTGTAAACAATAATACATATGAAAAGTCTAAATGTGAGCATTTTGACGTATACTAACAATTAGGCAATACTAACGAGTTTTAACGAATATTTAACTTAAGTAATATAAAAAAAATATTACTTGATTTATAATTATGCTAAAAATAATACTAAATATAACACAATGATATATTTACTTTCAACAGAAAATGTTCGTGCCTCTATATATGATTATATTTGGCGATACGTTAATTATAAACGTTTCTTTCTTAGCGGCCGTCTTATAACATCTCAAGTTCAGCCTAAAGTTTATCAATTAGTCCACGGTTGACCCTGAGTGTCTGCTGTAGAAGCTCTATTAATTTTTGACGTCCTTCGCTCTCTTGAAAATATTAGTTTTTGTCTTGATTAGTGAACTAATTTTTTTTCCTTTGGTTTTATTTGTTGTAAATTTGATTAGAATAAATATTACAACTTTATTTACTTTAATGAATATCAAGGACCACATCACTGTAGTTTCCTCTGTGAGAAGGTCTATCTTAATCATCGCCGAAACTGAAGCGTATTTTAAAGAAAAAGATAAATCGTTATATTCTAAAGGCATAGAAGTTTAGAATGGCGTTGAAGTAAATGTATTATTCTAGAAGGCTACTATGTTCACGATAAAGTCAAATTTTGGCATAAAATTGTGTTTTTGTTTGTGATTTCTATGAATTTATGAACAACCTGATAACAATATTAGAATGGGAAACATCTATTTGTATACAGATAGACAGCAAAGATAAGTAAATATAATTTTTTATAATTTATAAAATAAAAACTCAATTTAATAATGTTCTTTTTTTTAATACAGTTTTTATAGTGTAATTGTATAAACTATTTATTTTTTTGTATTTAAACTATAGTTTAAAAACTATAGTCTAAATTTTTAGTGTGTAGACAAACTATTTATAAATAATATTCTGTTAATTTTAACTTCGATGCGAAGCTGAGAAGGTATTGGTTTTACTATGATGTGTTTTTTTTTTTTTTGTGTGTGTCTGTTACCACTTTTTCTCAGCTCTCACCGAACGGATTTCTTTCAACGATACGTCAAAAGTTCACAAATTGTATCTAGTCGAAGACATTACCCTTCAAAATTGAAAAATTTTCCCTCGTTCCCCGTAAATGGGGGAAACTTCCAAAAAAATTACAAATTTGAATCGCTAATTTTCGAAATTTTTTCAATTTTTTTTACTAAAAACTGCCGTAAATTTTTCAAAAATTTTTTTATAGATGCTTGATGTCTTTACCTATTATTTGGTAATTTTTTTTGTTAATTTGACTTTTTTTCTGCCCACAGGGGGGGATTTAAAATGACAACTTTTTCACAAAAAATTAACTTATTCAACTTAACTTTTGAAAATGTTCCGGAAGGTCTGACACTTTTGTATATATCTTAAATTAAAGCTAATGTAATATACTCTGGACTTGTCTTCATTGCGAAAATGGCTACCGAATGCTATTTTCGTGTGAATATCTCGATTTTATTATTTATATAATATTTAACTTTATAATGCTATAACTTATTGAAAAGTTTATGGATCCTCACAATTTTTTTATGAGAAATAATATTTTTTAATAAACCCTTTTTCATTTGACATACTTTATCTTTATCGAGATATTAATAAGGAACCAGCAGATCAAGTAGCTTTTGGAATAAAACACCAATTTTTTTAAAATTAAACACTATCTAAAGATTTGCATCGAAGCGTTTATTTATGATAGTGATTTTAATCACTGTCAGATATCATTATACTTGATCCAACTATACCACGTCACAACTGTGCCACGACCCCCCTGTGCTGGGTTTTTTTTTTATAATTTTTATACTTATTAATATAACATCAAACACATGTTTTACTTATTTACATTTCCGTCCTATTAATAAATTAAAATTTTTATTAACCTAACACTGTTTTATACTCTAAATTTTTTTGTTAAAATATATTGATATCATAATTAATTCTTGGTTACTTATAATCTTGTTGAATATTAGCAAAGCATATAGTCTATATGTTTACATTCCAGTCGGTACGCTAGAAGACCTATTACAATTTTGTTGTTGTAATTATTATATAAATATAAATTATTTGTAATTAATAAAATATTTTCGAGCGTACGATTAAAATATATTTTTTGGAAAAATTCGCGCTCATCCCAAAGTACACTTATTATTTATTAGTTATTAATAACTTTTTTATGTCTTCCTTTATACATTATAAAATTGTCAAGTTGTCAATTAAAAAAAAATATATTTTTTGAAATTGTAACATACATATTTAACTATTCTGTAAAAAAGAAAATCATCAAATAGAATAATGACTTATTAGTGAAAATTTTTTCACAACAATAATTTCAAAAATTATTACAATTAAAAAAATAAACTTGAGTTGAGACACGAAAATAACAATTTTGATAATTCGAAATTAATACATTTTAATGCTTAAAAATGTTCATTTAAGTTAATAAATTATTATAATGTAATTAACACTATTTTTAGTATACTTATAAAACAAGTGTTACTTTTTTAAGTGTTTTATCGAAAACATTTTGAATTTTTTATTCGTGTAGTGCACGTCAAAATGATGATTTTTTAAGTAAATATAATTATATATAGAGGCACGAAAATTTTCTGTTGTAAGTAAATATATCATTGTGTTACATTTAGTATTATTTTTAGCATAATTATTAATCAAGTAATATTTTTTATAATTGAATATTAAGTTAAATATTCGTTAAAACTCGTTAGTATTGCCTAATAGTTAGTATACGTCAAAATGATCATAATTAAACTTTTCGTATGTGTTATTATTTACAAAAAATATTCAATTTCTTTAGATCCCTTAGAGTTACATTGTAATTTCTCTAATCATTTGTTTAATTATTTCAAGTACAGTGAGAAATATTTATATAACTTTGAAAATAATACATCAGAATCTGAATTAAAAGATTATGGAACAGTAGTAAAATCTCATGGCGAAATTGTTATGATAATGTTAGATTCATTACGAGAAATGGACGAAGAGTATATCGCAGCTGATTTAATGACTGTAAATTTATACTTGAACAACGTTACAGGATCAATAAATATGATTGCTAAAAATAAAAATGGTGAGTTCAGTAGATCTGAAAGATCACAGAATTTGCTTGAAGGCTACAAAATTTTACATCGTTCAATTGAAGAAAGATTGGAATATTTTTTAAATGGAAAGTGTTTAAATATATCAGTTAAAAATGATTTTATATCTCTAACTAATTTTCAAGAGCCAATAAAACACAGCCTGGAAGTCTTACGTAATGAAATCAAAAAACTAAATAATAAAATAATTAAAATTATGAAAGAATATTTGACTTTAAGAGAAATGTTTATGGTGGAAAATATTGACATTTTAAAAAATTGTTGTGACATAATAAAACATTTGGCATTGGCTTTTGAAAGAAAATCATACAAAATTTTCAATCCTAAAAATGTTTTGTTTTACGATTTGATGGAAAATCGGCCTTGTTTTTTGGAACTAGATCTTGCATCAGGTTCTCAAGCAAAACAATATGTTAGATACAAAGGTGACAATCAACAAAACGACGTTTTAGACATGGTTCGATTTGACCCGTTGTTAATAAATAGTTCTAATAATTATCAAATTAAGTTATTTGATGTGTTTCGTTTCGTCAAGTTCGATTTTAACTTTGAAAATGTACAAGTATTTATAAGTTTGGTAAATGTAGCAACAATTCGTCCAATTATGTCAGTCGTACGTTATTATTTTGCATTAGTTAGAAAATTCCTTACACCTTGTGAATTTAAAAATGAGAAAATAAATAGCGATATGAAATATAAAATCATTGATATGGGACAAAATATTGTTGAAAATATGAAATTCTTTATGGATATGAACTTATTTATAGAACAATTTGCAACTACCATTGAGCGTATTTTTAACTTATTATACAAAGTTATTTCATCCTTCAAAGAACGTAATGATTTGTTCTTAAGCAGTGAAATACAAACAATTTCAAAAAATATTTATCAATATATGATATATATATTACCTGAAACATATATCATTGAATGGAATATTGTTAGTTTTTATGATATAACTGAACAGAAAGTTAATAAAATTGTATTGTTTATATCAGAATTAAAAAAATATCAATATTGTTTTGAAATAGCAAAAAAGATTCCTCATAAATCATGTTTTAATTGGCTAAAAAATAATATTATTATAAAAAATAATATTCCTATTGGTAAGTTAATGTAATTTTACATGTATGTACTATTGAAGCGTTTTTTATATACTTAATAGTTGTTTCATTTTCATAATATTAATTATAGGTTTTATGAATATTATGCTTAAAAAAATACCTTAAAAACAACGCTAATAACTATGATATTTTAGATCGTTAGAAACTGTTGTAGGATATTAGATATAATTTTTTTCAATTTTAGTTTCCTTTTTAGATTTAAAAATAATAAAATGTGCAACGAAAATTTTTGATAGTAAAACTTGATGTGAAAATAGATTTTTGATTTAAATTTAAGTATTTTAATTAGCAGATATTATGTAACCTGATAAACAAGTTATATTATCGGATGATATTTTGGTTATTATTAAATATTATAGTTAAATCTACTCTTACCTGATAATCATTGGAATAATGATGGGGTTTTTCCCATAAAAGTTTTATGTTAGTAAAAAATGTATGTGATATTTTTTGGCTACATTTTATTAAATATTAGTGAATTTTTGAAAAAAAAAAAATATAATATAATATATTACACGTTTTATTTATTTTTTGTTAGTATTATAAACACATTTTATGTAATCTACTTTGTTAATTGCGCAAGTTTTTAGTATCGGCTTATTGTTTTGAAGTATTTTGGAATAAAATTTGAATAGTAAATTGTCTAAGTATAATATTATCAAATATTGGGAATACTTCACGTTGGTCAAAAAGGATTTATACATTTTTGAATCATGTGAGTTTTATCTACATTGAGTATTAAAAAGGTATAGCAGAGAATATCCGATAAATATATCATCATAAATATTTAATATGTTTCTTTTGTCGTTTCATCATTATATAATATATTTAGATAATTCCGACATTTATTAATTATACGTGAATCAAAAAATTTATAAATAATGGTTATAATTCCCTT
This sequence comes from Daktulosphaira vitifoliae, assembly GCF_025091365.1. Classification (NCBI taxonomy): domain Eukaryota; kingdom Metazoa; phylum Arthropoda; class Insecta; order Hemiptera; family Phylloxeridae; genus Daktulosphaira; species Daktulosphaira vitifoliae. Next base: position 7,884,886 of record NW_026099576.1, on the reverse strand, counting down.
TAATTTGTCAATGAGCTAATAACTACTAGTTAAGCACAACTTGAGACCTTGATGATTTTGACCAGGTTCCGAAAGAAGCCTTTAGTAATTGATGCCACCAGGTGAAGCAAAGTCAAATGTTAAGCCGAACTGACATATTCTTTGGACCACAATCCATGAGAGAAATCATAGTAGATCGTGATGCGAAAATTTCGCAGTCCACCAACATCCAGGCAGCTGCAAGTGGACGTGTTTGACAGAACGGTGGAAACGCTGTTGAGTTGGGGGTGGAAAAATTAACTTGCCAGGTTGTGGCCAATTCTGTTGCGTGGATTAGGGGCCAGATCACAGCTCCCCGTCCCGTCACCATTCTTAAACGAGTGTAGTGGTTGGTCAATGACCTCACCCCAGATTGGATAAACATCGTTCTTAACCAGAGTCTCTAAGAGTGTGAATTACCCCCTACGTGAAAGAAGACCAAGTTGGTGCTGTTCAGAAAAGGTGACTAGCCCAGAGGTCTCCCCTTATCACACCGATCTCTGTGCACGCTGGTTGACTTGGGGAACATCCTGGAGCATTTGCTAGTCACTTGGAACGTGCTCCCTATGCTGAGACTAGCCAAAGGCCAGTTTGACTTTAGGTTGAGAAGGTTTAAATCCTCTTCATGGATTGGTTCTCAAGATCGATGACGAGTTGGGTTTCGGAGTGTTGGTGAGCATGGACATCCGTAACGGATTCAACAACATGAAAATGTCACACATATCTGAAGGTCTGGACGAGTTTTGAGTGTCTTTATATCTTGACCGAATAATTCGTTCGTATTTTAGCGACCGGATCAGATCTATAACTGTTGATCTCGCGCAAAGAACGGTTTACTCTTCAAAAATATCACGTACAACACAGTAATCCACAGAGTGAAATACCGCAAATAACACTTCCATGTTTATCATGTGGTATTTCAGCTACCAATTTCATCCCAGAGATTTTTGGTTTGCACTATGTGTTTCCTGGATACATATAAAATCATATTGTTTTTCTTTGGATATATTTTTTAAGAGTATTTCCTTGTCCCTAATCACGATATTTATCTAGGTTATCGTTAGAGCTGATCCTGAAAGGCACCTTTCTGTAGTTGACTTTGGATTGGTATTTATCATGTATTTATACACTTGTTTACTTTTGTCCTCCACATTATCAGACTATTTGTGTCTTGCACTTCGTTTATATCTCATACCCAGGTGTACCCTTATTCCTTTCTTAAAACAATGGTCTCTTGAAACCCACAACCAATCCAATGTGTCAGTCAAGCATGGTAACTACTGAACAATTTCACGTATGTGAATATCTAAGTAGGCTCATCATCATTTTCGCATGCTTAGTACTCTTCTCCTTCTTCTGCAGTTTTTTTTAGTATTAAAACAGCAATCAGAATAAATTTATTTTGAATATTTGAAAGGGAATAAAGAGATTTTTTTGTTTACTACGTCCTCTTACTGTTAATAGTATTAATAACTCACCAATAAGAGTTCCATAAACTATTTAAGGGGCGTGGTGTGGGCTAGTGGTCACACTAGTTGTTGACAAAACTCTAATGTTAAGCCACACCTACCGCCGTGCGTAGGTATGTAGCGACCATGTGTGCGCTTCTACGGAGACAAAAAAGCAACATGTTCTCAGTGCAGAAGGCAACGGGAAACCACTGCACTTAAATTTCCCCAAGACATACCAATCAAACTGGTATTAACCAACCTAACAGTTGTTAAAAAAAAAAAAAAAAAAGGGTATTTAGACCCATAATAATGTTATTGTATATTATCATTAACATAATAAAAAATATATGTATTTTTTGATATAAAAATTATAATTGATAATTATGTTTTTAGAACAATTAGGAAATCATGAAGACATATATCGATCACTTTATTTTTCTGATGATAATACAACTGATATAAAGAAATATAATAGTCATAGCTCAATTAATGAAAATTATGGGATGAATAATCATAACAATAAAGTTTTTAATAATGGAACTCAGTCATATTACACTCCTAAATATCTAGTTGATTATTTACTTTATGATTAGTTTTTACAATTTATTCACTTCATATAAGGATCATACACGGTATAAAGCGCACAAAAACAATATAATGTAACATAATTATTTAAATAACTTAACAGTAATAAATAAGAAAAATAGTTAACAGTCAAAAATGTAATTAAATAATCTAATTCATGTAACTTTTGCCATGGAAATAATTGTATTCATTATTTTTATATAAGATATTTTTTGATTCAATAAAACAAATCTACAAAAAAAAGTTAACAAATTATTTTGTAATGTGCTATATTTAGATGACTTTATTGCGAAATTTAGAAGGAGATCTCAAGGTTGGCATCAGACAAATAATATCAGAATGAAATCATAATTATGGATTAAAAGAAATTTTTATTAAATTATGTTCTATTATAATCTCATAATATTATTTTAAAATTTGTGAAATGTATAGATTGTTCCGTCAAGATTAATAGTTTTTAAGCTGAAAATATTCTGAATTTTAAACTTTGAAGCTAAATAATCAATAAAATTGCTAAATTTAAAAATGATGAAAAATGCAAAAAAAGAGCTTTTTCACTCGTTTTATAATTAAAAATTTTGAATGGTCGATATCAGTTTTATATTATTAACAGTGTTGAGAAGGAACTGGTTCCAAAAGGAACGGATTCCTGGAACGAGTTCTTTTTGAAGGAACGATGCTAGGAACTGCTTCCTTTTAAAATAAAGGAACGAGGAAAATGAACAAATTCCATTTTTTAAGGAACGTGAACGGAAATTACAGTTCCTAAAAATTTTTATAAACATGTTTTAGTGTAGTTTTCTTCGTATCTAGACATTAAAATATTAAGGTATTTTTAGTTGACATTTGACAATGGAAGTCCCCTATATACCCAGCCGAGATTGTAGGCTGTTTAAATGAATCAATTGACTATAAATAGAGTTATTATCACATGTAGGTATACAGTACATATTTAATGTACACATACATATATTAAATAATGCACCGAATATTATCGTCGTTTCTTGTTAACTAATATATGTTAAAGGTTTTGGGTTTTCTGATTTATTATTTCTAACTTGTATGTAGACAATAGACATTGGTCGCGTTGACACAAGTCGTAAGCATATACTACCTGCTTATAAATATAATTTTCGAATACTTTTAGATAAGGAATACTACAAATTTGTTTTGTATTCGACTGCTGATGAAAATCATTGATGACCGTTATCATGATCTCATTGCCACAATTTTTTAAATAACTTGGTTACATAAAAGGAACGAAGAGTGGAACGAGTTCTTATTTTGGAGGAACTGGATCTGGAACAAGTTCCTTCTTAATATAAAGAACTAGGATCTGGAACGAGTTCATATTTTAGAAAATGAACGGGGAACGGAACGAGTTCCATTTAAAAAGGAACTTTCCCAACACTGATTATTAAGTTACCAGAAAAGCCTTTTTTTCCTTGTTTTATTATATAATAAGATTCACTTCTATCTGTTTTCTGTATTATGGAATACAAAAATTGACATAGTTCTATAAAAATATGTTTTTAGTTTCGATGCGAAGCTGAGTAGGTATTAATTTTACCATGATATGTTTATTTATATTTTTTCTCAGCTCTCACTGCACTGATTTCTTTCAACAGTACGTCAAAAGATCACAAATCGTATCTAGTTGAATACATTACCCTTAAAAATTGAAAATTTTTCTCTCGTTCCCCGCAAATAGGGGAAATCTCCAAAAAAATTACAATTTTTAAAATTGGTAGATTTTGTAATTTTTTTACTTTTTTTTCTTAAAACTTCCATAACTTTTTCAAAAATCAACAAATAAATATATTTTTTTTATTTTAAAACCTTAGATATTTATCTTTCATTTGATATCATTTTTTTTGAAAATTTAACACTTAACCTGCTCACAGGGGGGTATTTAAAATAGTAACATTTTTACAAAAACTAACTTTTTCAACTGAACTTTTGAAAATGTTCCGGAAATACTGCGTTCTTTATACATATATCAAATCAAATGTCATATACTATAAAATGAAAAAAAAAATTTGTCCCAACGACATATCTTCTATGCGCAAATGGCTACCATATTCAAAAATAAGCTATTTTTGTGTTAAAATTCTGGGTTTTGTATTTTATTTTATTTTAAAATATCTTATTAGAGGAATACACTAACTTTCATGAATACTTTATAATTTAATTGACAAAGAATAAAGTTCATAAGAAATTAAACTTTTTTTATTGTTTTAAAGTCGAAAAGTAATATTTTAATATGAGTTAGCTTAAATAGCCAATTTTATCATACTAAAAATACAACGAACAGTTGCCGGATCGGTAACACTTATATCATTCACGCTAAGGGTACGAGGTTAAAATCCGTCAGTGGCAAGTAATATTTTGGATTTTTTATGAGTTAAAATAAAATTTTCAAATCATTTGATATTTATCTCATTTAGATTCAATAACTTCAATGAATATAAAGGATTCTATCACTATAGTCTCCCCTCGTGAGAAGAAATTTATATTCATGTTAATATTATTTTACTATGTGGTTCATTTTGTGGGTACGATTTATTTTGCCAACCCTCACTAGACCTACTTTTTTCAACAATACGTCAAATGAGTACAAATCGTATTTAGTTTAAGTTATTACTCTTAAAAATCGAAAAAATATTTCTTATTCAAATAAAAAATTAGCTTAATCAGCTTTTTCCATACAAACAATTTTTTTTTTTATTATTATATATACCCGTGGTAACATAGGCCATTAGGTAACAATTACAATTTAGGTAATTTACAATTTAGGTATTTTATATTTTAGGTATTTTATGATTTAGGTATTTAACAATTTATTACTAATATTTAAAACATGAATTATTATGATAAATTTAAGGAGATTTGTATTTTATATTTTGTTTTGCAATTCAGACATTCTTATGAATTTTAGAGTAACTTCAATTGCTTTAGTTTCTAGTCCAAGATACTCTAAAAGAAGTTCTGGTAATCCCGCCCGTCTTCTGCTTTCCATGAAATACATTCTGACATTATGCGTTTAATTGTAAGTCGTGTATTCCAGGATCCACAGGTTGGAGGATCTTTTTTAGTTATAAGATAACTATGGGTAAATATGTGTGTGACCTATTCTGAGTCTTGTTAGTATTACTTCCCATTTTCTTGGTAACTCTAATGGTAAAGACCAAGGTGTCACATTTTGTTTTATCTCGTGAAATTTTGTGTTGATTGAATTCCAGTGCTTTTGCCATTTTATTGTACATTCCGATTTAATTAACGAGAATAACTCTTGTTTTGTAATAGTTGAACTGTTATTGCTGATAGGTATGTTATTTCGTTCTTTGCTACTTGGTCTCCTAGTTCATTTTCTATAATATTTGAATGACCTTGGATCCAGTATAATTGAATATAACATCCATATTCTTTGGCATATTGAAGGGTATTTTGTACTTTGACATTTATATTATTCGTGTCGTATATATGTAAAAACTTTAGGTTAGCGCCATCTGTGTAATTGTGTTGATATTTTATAATTGTGTTATCAGTGTCTATCTGTTATATGTAGTTCTTTTTAGTGTGTTTCCCTTAATAATATAAATGTGTGGTAAACGTCGTGTAATTAATTATTCTTTTTTAGGTAAATGTTTTGTTTATTTAAATTTGTATTTGTTTTTTATTTATATTTAAACATGTTTGTAAAATTCTTTTTTAGATTAATAAAATCGGTTAAAACCACATTACAAATTAATTACATTTCTGAAGGTACCATATTAAAAGAAGATGAGTATAAAGAAGGAAGAGAGAAAATTATTTATACATATTATCAGAAGAGGGGAAGACGTTTTTGAGGTAGCTGGTTTGTCAGAAAATAAGATTTTGTGGTGTATTTTGCCAAGTGAGTATCAAAATATTAAATGTCACAAAATTTTACTGTCAAAATCTACGATAAGAAGTGCTATTAATGCAATTAAACCGATTAATGGTTTTCGCAAAGTTGGCTTAAAAATAGATGAAGATCTAAAGAAAGAATATTTTGATGAAGAAGATAATTTATGCTTTAAAAATCTACCGTTAGAAGAAATAAACTCTATGTCTGATATCACTATTCAGTCAAACAGTTTTGAAGAAGGAATGATTTTAATGGAAAGAATTAAAGAATTGGAAAACAAACTTAGTTTAAGTGAGGAAGCTTCTTTACATTTAGTTGAAAAAAAATTTTTATTAGAAAAGTTTGAAAAAAAACAAAATGCTGCAGAATGGATAGAACAGTTTGAAAATGAATGCAAGCGACACAAAATAAATAATAACAAAAAGATTGAGGCACTTAGATTTTTTTTAGATGGGTCATCTAAAGATTGGTATGAGTCAAATTTGAAAAAGATTGGTCCAGTAAATTGGGATGAATGGAAAAGTTCATTTCTCATAATTTTTGTTGATAAAGGATGGATTAATGTAAGAAAAGCCTTTAATTACAAATACCTGGGTGGTTCTCTAGTAGATTATGCTCTGACTAAAGAAAGATTATGTTTAGAAGCTGAGAAAAATGCGACAGTTATGTCAAGAATTAACTTGATTGTAGTTGGGTTGTCTTTAGAGATTCAAGATGAACTTGACCGAGAAACAATAACAACGATGGAAAAATTGGTAACTGAACTAGCAAAATTAGAAGGTTCAGTAAGAACAAAAAAAAAAGAGGTTGCATCAAGTACAAATTCAAGTATAAAAACTGAAAATTTTAAGGGTAGAACTGAAGAACAAAAGAAGAAGATAAGTGAAACCTTTAAGAAACCTTGTTATATGTGTGAAAGTTTAGGGTGGCGAAACCGTTTCCATCCTACAACTGAATGTAGAAATAAAAATTTATACACTACTAAATTTAAGGTTAATCTTAATGAAGCAATTAATGATTCTGAGACTGATCAAGTATCAGAAATGATTAATATTGAATTAGATAATAAATCTTTAAACTAAAATGCCCGGAGAAATTAAATTCATTGATTAAAATTAATGTACTTGTTGATAATAAAATGATTATAAAAGCAGTATATGATAGTGGTTCCAATGTCAGCTTAGTAAACCAAAAAGTTGTAGATATTTTAAAATCAAGTTTAAAGAAAAACAAATCTGCTTTTAAGACAATCAATGGATTCAATTTCTGTACAGCACGGGCAAACCTTATTTTAAAAATTGGAAAATTTACAAATTATTTAAATACATATGTTGTTAAAAATAATAAATTTTCTTATGACCTTTTATTAGGTTTGGATGCTATTAAAACATTCAAATTAATTCAAGATCATAATCTAAATATTTTACAAAAGATTAATTCAAATACAATTACCAAATTAGAAAATTTAGAAAAAATTGAAAACAAAATAGAAAAAGAAGATAATTTAAAGGAAAAATTAGAGATTAATTATAAAGAAAATTTTGATGTAAAAGAATTTGAGATGAATTTAGACCACATAGAAGATGATATAAAAAGATTACAGATTAAAGAATTAGTAAAAAATTATATTCATATATTTGCTAATAACAAATTTGATGTTGGTAGAGTAAAATCAAGACAAGCAGAAATTAAATTGATAAGAGATGAATACGTTAGCTCGCGTCCTTACAAATGTTCTTTTCCGGATGAACAGGAAATAAAAATACAAGTAAAAGAGTTATTAGAAGCGGACTTAATAGAAGAATCGGACTCTCCTTTTTCATCTCCGGTTACTCTGGCATACAAAAAAGAAGATGGACGTCGGTCAAGACTCTGTATTGATTTTAGGAAAATGAACAAATTAATAATACCAGAAAGTTACCCTTTTCCAACTATAAATGATGTAATTGATAAAGTAGCAAATTGTAAATACTTTACTGTAATCGATATAAATTCTGCATTTTGGTGTATTCTTTTAAAATTAGAAGACCAAGAAAAGACATCATTTATTACAAAATTTGGAAAATTTATGTTTAAAGTTCTTCCATTTGGACTTAAAAATGCTCCAGCAATATTTCAACGGATCCTTTCGAATATAATAAGAAGAAATAATTTAGATGAATGTTGTATTAATTACATTGATGATATATTAATTTTTTCAAAGTCATGGCAAGAACATATGCAACATATCAAAAGTTTTTTAGCAACTATGGAAGAAGAAGGGTTTAAACTAAAGCTAGCTAAATGTAAATTTGCTGCAAAATCTGTTAAGTATCTGGGTCATGTCTTACAAGAAAATAGAGTTTCACCAGCACAAGAGAATCTTATTGCAATCAGAAACTTGAAAAGACCAACGGATAAATCAGGTGTACGCAGTGTGTTAGGTTCAATAAATTTCTATTTGAAATATATTGAAAATAGTGCTGAAAAGTTTCAACCCTTACATAATTTGTTGAAGAAAAATAGTGAATTTCATTGGTCAGATGAGTGTGAAAAAAGTTTTAAACTAATAAAAGAATACTTATGCTCAACACCAATTTTAGCAATTTATGATACAAATAAAGAGGTATATATTGAAACAGATGCTAGCTATAAAGGAATAGGAGCATCATTAAAACAACCACAATCAGATGGAAAACTACATCCAGTTGCTTACTTTTCCCGGAAATTATCCGAAAAGGAAAAAAAAATGGATATTATTCACTTAGAATGTAAGGCAATTAAAGATGCAATTAAATATTGGCAGTATTATCTAATTGGTCGTGAGTTCAATGTGTGCAGTGACCACAAACCATTAGAGAATTTAAGAACTAAATCTAGAACAGATGAAATACTAGGTGATTTAGTTCATTATCTGTCTCAATTTCATTTTAAAATAATATATAAAAAAGGAAAAGATAATATTTTAGCAGACCTCCTTTCAAGACAGCCAGTTTTGGAATATTTTGAAAGCGAAGATGTTATTCGGGTGGTAAATTTAATTGAGCTTTCAGAGATACTCGTGGATCAGGAAAATAATATACAAGAACTAGAATCTGCCAAGAATACCGAAAAACGTCGTAATATCATCTTTAAAAAAATTAAAGAAAAATCTAGGATATTCATATCAGTAGATTTGGGAAAAAAAATAATTGAATCAGTGCATGACTGTTATGGCCATATAGGGGTTTCTCAAATGTGTGCAATGATAAGACCATATTACTATTTTAAAAATCTTGACATGTTGGTGAGTGATTTCTGTAAAAGTTGTTCTATTTGTATAGAAAATAAAACAAGAAGGAGTAGATTGATTGGCTTGATGTCAAAACTTGGTCCTGCTTGTGAACCCTTTGAGATAATGTCTATCGATACAGTTGGTGGGTTTAAAAATAATAAATCTAAAAAAAAGTATATGCATATTTTAATCGACCATTTTAGTAGATATGTCTGGATTTCAACGACTCAGGGACAGTGTGCCAAGGACTTTATAAACCTTATAGATCCAGTTGCGACAAATAATAAAATTACTGTATTATTAGCGGATCAATACACTGGATTAAATTCTGATGAACTAAAAAAATATTTGAATAAAAAAAATATTCAGTTAATGTTTACTAGTGTAGATTGTCCACAGTCAAACGGATTGAATGAGCGAATAAATCAAACTCTAGTCAATAGGATAAGATGTAAAATAAATGGAGGTAGAAAACAAGCTTGGTCAACCATAGCTGAAGAATGCGTTAAAGAGTACAACCGAACAATTCACAGTGCAACAAAATTCGAACCAGCTTATTTATTATTTGGGGAAAAGACAAACATTAGTCCCATAGACATAGTTAACAAGAATAATTTGGTGGCAGACAGGATAAAAGCATTAGAAAATTCGAAAAAAAACTTTGAAATCAACAAAAAAAGAGTTGATAGAAATAGGAAAATACATGAATTTAATGTTGGAGATGAAGTATACATTGAGAATGGGAATAAAATAAACAGAGGAAAAATGGATAAAGTTAGAACGGGACCTTTTCCGATACTGAGGAAAATTTCACCTTCCTTCTACGAAGTAGGGTGTGGAAAAAAGAAAAAAGTGTCAAATTTTTTTCATAGTGTTAAGTTGTCTCCTTTTCCCCAGAAAAGAGACCTCTGAGGGGGAGGTGTAAAAACTTTAGGTTAGCGCCATCTGTGTAATTGTGTTGATATTTTATAATTGTGTTATCAGTGTCTATCTGTTATATGTAGTTCTTTTTAGTGTGTTTCCCTTAATAATATAAATGTGTGGTAAACGTCGTGTAATTAATTATTCTTTTTTAGGTAAATGTTTTGTTTATTTAAATTTGTATTTGTTTTTTATTTATATTTAAACATGTTTGTAAAATTCTTTTTTAGATTAATAAAATCGGTTAAAACCACATTACATATATTTTTAATGTTATTTATTGCACTAAGAGAGTCTGAAAAAATAGTTGATTTAGATATTTTTGCCTCTATTATTAAGTTAATGACTTGAAGTATTGCAAATGATTCTGCTGTAAAAAGTGAACATGTACTAGGGAGTTTGAACATTTTGTTAGTATTATTCCAGATTACTGCTGCTCCTACTCCGTTTTGATTTTTTGACGCGTTAGTATATATATTCTCTCCTGGATTGCTATGAAGAATTTGTGCATACTATTGTTTGAATGTATTTTTGTTAGTTGAATCTTTTTTATCTAATGCTAGTTCTGTAATGATGTTGATTTGTTGAATCCAGGGAGGTATCGTTGACATACTAACAGGAATAATGTTGGAAATCGTAAAACTGTATTTTTTAAGTAACAATGTAATATTCTTAACTTCATGTTTGAAATTCAACTCTGAAATAGTTGTAGCAAGTTTTGTCTCATATTTGAGTACTATTTGATATCTCCTTAAGTTAAGGGGAGATATTCCTGCCTGGTTCAATAAACTAGGAATAGGACTCGATTTGTATGCTCCCATGGCTAATTGAATGCCAGCGTTGTGGTTCACATTCAGTTTTTCTATCGCTTTTATTTTTTTATATCCCCATATATACGCTCCATAGTCTAGTTTTGATAAAATTAAAGATTTGTTTATTTGTATGAGTGAATTTGTTTTGGATTCCATGTTGTGTGAGATAGCACTTTGATTAAGTTTAAACGGTGATTAATAGAATTTTTTACCTGATTAATATGGTCGACCAAGAAAGAGATGTGTCGAAGGTCATTCCGAGAATTTTAATTGTTTTATTTTTCTTTAAGGGAGTTTGATTCATTTTTAGGTTTATTATTTGATTTTTTAAAAAAAACAATACTTTGGGATTTCAATGGAGAAAAATTAAAACCTGACTTTTTTGACCATTCTACAAGTTTGTCGATTGATTTCTATAAAAAGAAATTAATCGTTTCTATTTTATTACTACTGCAAAATATGTTGAAATCATCCGCATATAGAGTTGCTTTAACTGGAAACTCTACACGTTTTGTTATACTGTTAATGGCTATAAGAAAAAGTGTGGGAGATAATGTCGACCCTTGTTGTACTCCATTTTGTTGAATGGATTCTTCTGATAGGCAATTATTTATTTTGACTTGGAAGGTTCTAGTATCTAGGAAGTTGCATACGAAGTTGTAAAGTTTATTTACGCTTAATATTTTGTTGAGATTATTTATGATAAGTGGATTCCACGTAGAGTCATAAGCTTTAGCTAAATCTAAGCTTACCATTCCCATATATTGTTTTTTGCAAAAGTGTTTTGGATTTTACTGTGTATTTGTGTTAAACAATGGTTAATTCCTTTGATTTTCCTAAAGCCGCTTTGTTTCGGTATTAGAAAGTTTATTTTTTCTAAATACCATGTCAAACGTTTATTGACTATTTTTTCAAGAAGTTTACACATGGTGTAAATAATTGTATTAATGTAATTAATGAGATTGGTCTATATCCTTCAGGGATAAATTTATATTTTCCTGGCTTATTAATTGGTATAATTATGCTATTTCTCCATGCTTTAGGAAACACATTGTTTTTCCATATATAGTTATAAATTTGCAGTAATATTTTGAGTGTGTCAGTGGAAAAGTTTCATACATGATTCAATCATAAATCAATTAATAGACACTTTTTAAATCCGTTCTCCCAAAAAGAAATCTATATATTATTTTTGTCATATTTTTATCCTAATTTTAATAATTAAATGCTTTATATACACCCTAATTTTAAGTGTAAAAAAAACTACATTGATGTTATATTAAATGTCAAAATGATTTTTATGGTTACTTATTAATAAACAGTAATATTGTAATGAGACAATGATGATTTTTGGGGGTGCAAAATATTTAAAAAAATATAACACAAAATAGTTGTAGCGCATACAACAAAAAAGAACACACTGCTACGAACAAAAATTAGCGTACCAGTTCCGACGATGGCTTATTTCCGACAAAACGTCCGGCGATCGAAGGCAGGGCATGGGACAGGAGGCCGCTTCTTCTTCCTCTTCTTTTTTTTCCTTTCTGTCTCGTCGGCTCCCTTCGGTGTAGAGGCCACACGAGAACAAGTCCAACGACAATTCTGCAGTCTCCACAAAGTGAAGCCAATCGTTTCATTTGGTAAATTCCGATTGGGTCAGCGGCATGTCGTCACGAAAACGATCACGCACGCCTTCCCAATCTTCCACCATCTCCTCGATGGTAGCAAGGCCACCAGCAGTTACCTCAGTGACCCGAAGGTCACTGGAGGGTGCCTACTTGGCACACCCTCCGACAGTTACATGGGCGCAAACGCCCCCTGGACCCTGCCTCACCATACAGTCGCTGGATGACGACCGGGATAGGCCTTTAGCGACACCTTTCCCAGCCGGCCCTGATGACTCCGATAACGGTAACCGTTATATTTGAATGGTTTGCTTCCATGATTGGTTTTACGGGTGTCTTTCCCTGCGTTTTACCTACCGCCAGGGGATTTGTTTTCGATGTTACTTTCACCTAGGTTGGGTTGGGTTACCAGGTTATCAGGCCCACCTGCCCGTTACCCTCGAAAGCTACAGCTTATTCGTCCACCCTAGGAGTGGCTTATATCACGGCTACCCTGCATATCTACAGGGTTAACGAGCGAACGAGGGGCTCGTTGTCCGCGACCGCTTATTCGTCAGTCCAAATTAATGGACTGCTTATTTCGCGGCTAACCTGCATATCTGCAGGCCGTTCCTCTATCCGCAACCTAAGGACGCGCCCGTTTCCCCCAGCTAGGGAAACTGCGCTCGTGCCGACGTTTCGTAGCCCCGTAGAGCCCGATCACACCGACACCTGACTTACTGAACACTCTGTATAGGTTATAATGGTGGCAGGGGGGGGCCAGCTTTCTCTATATTACACTACTCATAGATCTTAATAATTACGCTTATTTATAATATACCTCATGCACAGTCGTCCATGGTATCCACAGGTGTTCAGTAAACGACCAGGTAAGCAAATTAAAATACATAACCATACTTAAACACATAATACAAAAAAAAAGCCCCTTATATGAGATTCACCCACGTTATAATCGTACGCACTCGTACGATGCTCATTTTATAAAATTTTTTGTATATAGGGCGTAATTTAGTAGTAATAATATCTAAACAATTAGTATGCTTGTTAAAGCATTCATTAATATAATATCAAATCATAACTGTTCGGACATCAACTCTCTACATAAAATATTAATACAATGATAAGTTTCAGAACATCGGAAAAGAAATATCGACAAAATCAAACAGTTGTTATTACAGCTACCTAACTAATACAATTTGTTTTATGAATGTTACTCTTGAACTTATTAAACTTATCCTGAATGAAAGCACAAGTTTGCCACTTTATGAACTCTCTCTTGTAATTTTTTTAACGCGTATATAAACTGGATCTGACATTTAAGAATGAGATCGTTTTATAAATCATTAACCTATTTACTAAGATTTCATTACAGTATATAAACATTTCCTTATACATGATTAACGTAACTTAAGACACCTATGTAAATATAAGTCTGTTTTTTGAAAACGTTTTGACAACTTATATTAGATTAAAGTAGCATAAATGAAATTTTAAGTTTAAACTAAGAAATTAATTTATTTTTATGATTTTATTTATATATATATTTATATATTTTTTTAATTAATTCAACTCTGAATACATGCATAAGGTAGATTTACACTGTAAAATTTACACCTAGATAACTTTTAAATGCAATTTAATATTTGTCATCTAACACAAATTACGAGAACAAAAGATTGTAAACTTTGGTGCTCCGAGACTTATCAAGAACCTGACGACACGAGGGAAACCTCCAAAAAAATTACAAATTTAAAAATCGCTAATTTTCGAAATTTTTTTTACTAAAATGTGCTGTAACTTTTTCAAAAATGAACATATTAATATATAAATTTTTTTTATAAATGCTTGATGTCTTTACCTATCATTTGATATATTTTTTTTGCAAATGTGACCCTTTATCTGCCCACAGGGGGGGATTTAAAATGACAACTTTTTCACAAAAAATTAACTTTTTCAACTTAACTTTTGAAAATATTCCGGAAGGTCTGACACTTTTATATATATCTTTTATTAAAAAAAGAAAAATTTGACCTCTGGACTTGTCTTCATGGTGAAAATTAGTGATGGGCATAATCGAATGATTTCGATAATCGAATGATTAGTAATCGAGACATTTTCATAATCGAGTGAATCTCTCGAAAAATCACTCGAAGTTAAAATCGTCTGCTCGTATGATAAGAATAATCAACTATTATTATTTATCGAGAGAATCGAAAAATTATACGAAATATGAATAAATATACCTATAGTAAATAATTATTAATTTAATTTTGCTTTTTTTATTTGTTGGTGTTTATTTATAATTAATATATTAAACTATAATTTAGGAATAATAATAACAATAATATATTAATAATGCATTATTAATAAGTGCTTTAAATAAAAGACAAGTTGTTATTTTTTTTATTTAATAATTATTACCTATATTTTAAAAAAACCGATAACAAATTTAAAAATAAAAACATAAGATAAGGTAGCAATAGCCTGCTTGACCATCATAATTAAAACACCTAATTCCACACCTAATTGATTTTTCATAAATTCACAACTAGTGAGAGAATCAGAACTCAGTAGTTTAGCCAGTTCAGGACAAAACTTTGTTCTAATCGTCACATACTTCCCAAAAATGTGACAGATAAGGTGTTGCCATGAGTAGCGATTGAACGAGTTGAAAATAAGACTCGAAGTCAACAATTTAATAATAATTCGACTATAATTTATGCTAAATAAAAACTTAAAAATAGTATTCTCTCGTTTCATCGTTTCATGGACATCATTCGAAATAACTTTTATTCGATTATATACATTTCAAGATCAAGAAATCATTGTTTTTATAATAAACGAGAAATCATTAGAAATAATCACTCGATTATAGAATAATCAATATTATTCTAATATTATTTATTAAAAAAATCAGAATATCTCGATTATTTAATTGATATGATTTCAATAATCGAAATATCTCGATTATTTTCATAATCGAAATATCTCGATTATTTTCATAATCGAGATATCTCGATTATATATCTCGATTATGCCCATCACTAGTGAAAATGGCTATCGAATGCTATTTTTGTGTGAAAATTCTTGATTTTATTTTTTATATTATATTTAACTTTATAATGCTATAATTTATTGAAAAGTGTATGTATCCACACAATTTTTTTATGAGAAATAATATTTTTTAATAAACCCTTTTTCATTCGACATACTTTATCTTAATCAGGATATTAATAAGGAACTAGCAGATCATGTAGCTTTTGGAATAATACACCAATTTTTTAAAATTGAACACTATCTAAAGATTTGCATCGATGCGTTTTATTTTGATAGTGATTTTAATCACTGTCAGATATCATTATACTTGATCCAACTATGTCACGTCACCACTGTGCCGCGACCCCCCTGTGCTGGGTTTTTTTTCTCTAGAAGATTTGAGAAGAATCTTACCGGTGGACAGATTACGACTGTTACGGACAGATTATTCGTTCTTTACCAACATTAACAATAATTAACATTAACAATTAACAACTATAGTAGTGCCTGATCAGCTGAAAACGACTCTACAACTTAACTATGAGTATGCGGCACGCGGGTGTAATTAAACTGATTACACACTTTTCTGGAATTAATTAAAAACATAACGAAGGCAGTCGACATTTTACCACGCTTGCGGAAACTTACCTTTATTGACCCGATAACTTAACTCGCGCAGTATTGTTGTGGTTACTAAATTAAATACTATTATTATTATTATCTCGGTTAGTGTACACTCGCTACCGTCGCTCACCTAACTTGGATACCATCAACATCTCTAGAGGTCCAGTCAGATTATATTTAAATAATATTAAATAGAAATAAGTGCTTTTTATTGTTGTTAGTTGAGAGTTTATATTTATTTGGGCACGAAACCGCTAACTGCCCTATTAGTGGGATATAAATTATATAGGGCCAGCGTTACACCGTTTAGGTACAGCTTAGTTAACTGTTAGGACCCTAGCAGAAAAGTACGTTGCAGTCGTATAAATGATTAGAAAAAAAGAAGTTGAGTAAAAATATAAACGTAAAAGTATAAACGCTTGTGCAAAAAAGCCAATTGTACAGTAAGTAAGGCGAAGTTAAAAAGGAATAATGAGTTGTATGATAGGCTAGGAACAAATGAAGACGAAATAAAAAATCTATAGACTTGCAAAAGTAAAAGAGAAAAGGTCTAAAGTTTATCATTATATAAGGTGTTCGGGTGAACGCTTAAGTTGGTCATGGATAAAGCTTATGATAGAGTACCGAGAGAGGTTTTAAAGTAAGTGGGCAGTAATCAGTAAAGGAGTCCCGAAAAGGTATATTAGTATCAGAAGGTTTTCGGGTAAGAGTAGGAGTGCACCAAGGTTCTGCTTTAAGCCCTTACTTATTTTCTATAGTGATAGATGAAATTACTAGAGAAATACAAGAAGAGGTGCCGTGCTGCATGTTGTTTGCTGACGATATAGTGTTAATAGGAGAACATAGGGAAGAAATTAGCCAAATGTTAGAGGTGTGGAGATCAGTTCTTGAAGAACAGGGTTTAAGAGTAAGTAGAAGTAAGACACAGTATATAGAGTACGAGTTTGACATAGGAAAACACGAGATAGGTGAAATGAAGAGAACAGTTACAATAGGCGAGGACGTTTAAACCACCGCCATTATGATCTTCGAAGACTTAATTAATTTCAGAAAAGTGTGTAATGGGTTTATTTACACCCGCGCGCCGCATACTCATAGTTAAGTTGTAGGGTCGTTTGTGCTGATCAGGCACTAGTATAGTTGATAATTGTTAATGTTGGTGAAGGACGAATAATCTGTCAGTAACACAGTAACCTTAAGATGCCTTATCGCCGAAACTAACTGCTACTATTTATTCAGCTTGGATTCCTTTTTTTTATTTTTACAATAAATACTGATATTTTGTGTGTGCAACCAATGAATATTTTGAGGTTATACTCACCGAGGAAGACGCGTACTCGGGGAGGGTTAGCAGCTTTACTCTATTGCA
Source organism: Daktulosphaira vitifoliae (assembly GCF_025091365.1). Classification (NCBI taxonomy): domain Eukaryota; kingdom Metazoa; phylum Arthropoda; class Insecta; order Hemiptera; family Phylloxeridae; genus Daktulosphaira; species Daktulosphaira vitifoliae. The sequence continues at coordinate 7,867,300 of NW_026099576.1, read as the reverse complement.
TGTTGACGGTCTTATGCTTAGTGTAAACAAGTATATCCCCCTCACTGGTTCATCATAAATTCCAGTCCCACCAGAAATTTAAATTATTGATAAAGTTATAAGTCAATTTTATTACACATTTATTATAATGATCGATGTACATAGGACAGAAAAGCTATATTTTTTTTCTGAATAATATGTTTTATATCAACATAAAAAAAATATTTCTAAATAACATTTATAATAGATAAATAAAATATCCTGTAAAATACTTATTTACGATTGCAAATAATATTTTTATATATTTTTTTTTTTTTGTATAATAATTTACTAAAGAAAGAACTTAAACAGTTTTATCTCATATATGTATAATAAATTACTAACATTTTACTTGAAAACAAAATACTATACTATTATTAAGATAAAATAAGAATATATATCCTAATAAAAAACTAGTCAAGTTTTTATAAATAAATTATAAAAAAAAAACCAGCAAAGTGAGGTCGTGGCATAGTGGGGACGTTGCATAGTTGGGTCCAGTATAAATTTAATCTGACAGTGATTAAAATCACTATCATAAGAAACGCTTCGATGCAAATCTGTAGATAAAATTTAATTCTAAGAAATTGGTGGATAATTACAAAAGCAACATCAACTTTTATTTATTAATTATACCCAGCTTAGTAATTCTTTTAATTATATATTATATAATTTTTTAAATTAATTGTTTTCAAATTATTACTGATTTTGATTTTTAATATGTAAAATGTAATCATTTTGAACCTACTTTTTTTTGTCCTTTAAAGTGAAAGTTTTAATAAAAAAAAAAAAAATGAATTTATTACTATAACTTTTAGCTAAACTTTCAAGTTTGAAATTGATATTATTAAATAGAAAAAAATGTAATTGATAAGATTAATATGCAATTAGGAAATTTTATAATTACTATTTACGGTATATTTATCAGAAAAGTTCAATTTTTTTTACACTTTTATCGTAATAAATTACTTAAATAAAAATCATAGTAATTATTTCTAATTAATTTTTGGCGTTTAAAAAGATTCTGCAGAATAATAAAGAAAACAGATAGAAGTGAATATTATTATATAATAGAACAAGGAAAAACGGCTTTTCTGGTAACTTAATAATATAAAACTGATATCGACCATTCAAAATTTTTAATTATAAAACGAGTGAAAAAGCTCTTTTTTTGCATTTTTCATCATTTTTAAATTTAGCAATTTTATTGATTATTTAGCTTCAAAGTTTAAAATTCAGAATATTTTCAGCTTAAAAACTATTAATCTTGACGGAACAATCTATACATTTCACAAATTTTAAAATAATATTATGAGATTATAATAGAACATAATTTAATAAAAATTTCTTTTAATCCATAATTATGATTTCATTCTGATATTATTTGTCTGATGCCAACCTTGAGATCTCCTTCTAAATTTCGCAATAAAGTCATCTAAATATAGCACATTACAAAATAATTTGTTAACTTTTTTTTGTAGATTTGTTTTATTGAATCAAAAAATATCTTATATAAAAATAATGAATACAATTATTTCCATGGCAAAAGTTACATGAATTAGATTATTTAATTACATTTTTGACTGTTAACTATTTTTCTTATTTATTACTGTTAAGTTATTTAAATAATTATGTTACATTATATTGTTTTTGTGCGCTTTATACCGTGTATGATCCTTATATGAAGTGAATAAATTGTAAAAACTAATCATAAAGTAAATAATCAACTAGATATTTAGGAGTGTAATATGACTGAGTTCCATTATTAAAAACTTTATTGTTATGATTATTCATCCCATAATTTTCATTAATTGAGCTATGACTATTATATTTCTTTATATCAGTTGTATTATCATCAGAAAAATAAAGTGATCGATATATGTCTTCATGATTTCCTAATTGTTCTAAAAACATAATTATCAATTAAAATTTTTATATAAAAAAATACATATAATTATTATCCTGAATAAATAATTTTATTATTATTCATTAAAGGTTTATTACAATAGAATATCAAAAAAGAGGTTAACTGGGCTATAACTCCTTATTAGTTAATTATAATTTTTAACAGTATGTGACTTTGGCATTAGTAAAAATTGACACGGCATGTAATAGCGTACTATTCATCTATGGTGATTATCCATACACCGCCGCACTTATCAATAGTGAAGATAACATTATGTTGGTCTTCTCTGGCGGTTGGTAGGTAGGACATGTCGTGAGGTTCAGCACCGCCTAACAAATAGATAACTACTAAAAAGCAATACTCCTGTGGCATTCATCTCACATATGCCAGTGAGTTATGATAAATTTACTATATTTTTGATCACTGAGTTATTTGTTATTTATGTTGGCTATTTAAATAAACTAAACCTTATATTAACATTATAAGAAAGGTTTTGTTGTTTTTTCAATATTATAATTAAACAATCCGTATACCGTGTCAGATTATCTAGTGACAAAAAATAGGTTTTCTCCTTTTAACATATGTAATATTATATTTTGACTTATAATATTACCATATAATATGATGTTATCATTTGTACATATATGTCACATATTATGATTATACAAGGTTACCAAAACAGGGTTCTCTTATTTAAAATACAAAATAACCCTTTAATCGGAAAAAATTAAATGCGAAAAACTCTCCCTCTTGCAGAAATTATTAAGTAACGCCTACACGCAGGGCTCTCATTACAATTAATCAATTAAAATAGAAAGCCTCAGCTTCCAGGAGAGATCACTGGGCTACCCCCTTCAGACTATAAAAAAGCCATTTTTACAAAGTACAATTTAATCTATGTTTTCGAATCTCCAACAATCTATTGCGTAATAAACCATTAATAAAAATTAAATAGGAAAATTAATAATTAATAAGAGAAACAATTAATGTGTAAATCATGTAATAAATATTATAGACGGGACTTTTAATTTTAATTATAATTTAATAATAAAAATCACATAATTAATATTATAACCATTTATTCATTTATATTTTATTTAATTATTTACTTTATACTACTCCCATCATATTTCTTTCTTTTCATTTTTGGTTTATTACACATATATATTTTTTAATTGTTTAACTTTTATCTTAGTGTTTAACATCACTCTTAAATAATTTTTTTAGTTTAAGTAAAGTGTTCTGTTGGCTCTTATTTTAAATTAGAAAAAATTCGTCTACCAAAATTGATACAATAATTTATTTTATTCAGTTCAACTATTAAATTAAATTATATGTTAATTCATCATTAAGAAGCGATATATGCATAATTATACATTTATTTTTTATAATTATTAATTCAAATATTTAATATCAATTTATTATTAATATTTTTTTTTAAAGAATATTACATAAGCTTTGATTTAAGATATATATATATATATATATTTATAAAGGTGTCCGTATTTCTCGAAAACTTTGAAAAATTAAATTGAAAAAGTAAATTTTTTGTGGAAAATTTATCATTTTAAATCTCCTCCTGTGGATAGTTAAAGGGTCAGATTTCCAAAAAAATATACCAAATTATAGGTAAATACCTAATGTATTCATAAATAAAATGCTTCTACTCATATATTTTTCAAAAAGTTATGGCATTTTTAAGTAAAAAAATTGAAAATATAATCGATTTTTAAATTTGTAATTTTTTGGGAGATTTTCCCTCTTTTACGGAATCGAGAGAATTTTTTTTAAATTTTTGTGGGTCATATTTTCGACTACATAGGATTTGTACTCATTTGACATATAGTTTATCAAAATCGATCCAGTGAGAACTGAACATAAGTGGTAACAGACTCAAAAAAAAAAAACTCATCATATTAATATTTATACTTTCTCAGCTGCGCATCGAAGCTAAAACTAAGTCTATCCCATAATTCATATTAAGCATAAAAGACACGCTTTTTATAAATGGAGAAATAAATAATAATAAATAAAATAAAAAAATTATTATTACTTTTGGAGATATTTAGTGGTCAACAATATATCAATTATCTTGGATATTGCACCTATCTTAAATTAAAATGTTTGTATTATCTAATAAAGAATATTTTTTAACAGTTAATGTGAACACTGAACTTATCTATCATCTTGAGAAACTTATAAGGTAGAAATATAATTACATAACTTGTAACAAAACTAACCAAGTTTAATGCTAAAATTGTTCTATGTGTTTTGTGTCTCGTGAATTTAAAAAAAAATAGAAATATATGAATATTGTACTGAGTCCTTCAATTAATAGTGTTCGGACTATAGGCTGTAAAGAACCGGTGTAATTTTTTCTATTCAGAATTTGATATTATCTTACGTTCTAAAATTAAGAGAAAAATTAATATTTACTTTATACTGGTTCTGAGTATGTATATTACTTGTTCACTATACACTATAAAGCGAAATCATCGGGTGACTTAGTTAATATTTGAAACCTATCTTAAGAAGTTACTACATATTGGCCCTCAATGTTTACTTACTAACATTCGTGCACATTTTTAGGCTTTGAGAGGTAGATACATGGCACGCATTACCGTAAACTAATGTGTAATATGTTTTCGAGCGAGAATCATTCGAATTCAATCATAAATGGGATAGTTGAAAATAAAAATAAAACAGTTATCAGCTCCGAAAACCGCCCATTTATTCAAATTGGAATAGACTTTGCGAGTCTTTTTATGATGTAGGTTTACATAAGAGCATGTTCGTCAAGACTTATATTAGAGTGTTTGTTTGTTTTCTTCTAAAGCTATACATCTCGAACCTGTCAGCGATCTTAGTTCAGATACCTCTTGATGTTTTTTTTTAAGAAGTTTTATTTCATAACGTGATTTGCCAACACATATTTAATCGAATAGGCTACTAATTTCATTAAATCAGTAACATGAAATAATCAAATATTAAACAAAACAAAAGTCTTGTTTCGGCTTGATCTCTTATTACTAAAAGATCTTCGATAAAATTAAATAAAAACGTAAAAGACGAAAAATAGATATGTGTATAGTATATGTACGCGAGCGGTGCGCTTTACAAAGGTAGACTAACTTTAAAACCGGACAACTATGCAGCCGCCGAACAACGGTAAGATAAGACAAAAATAGCTACACTTATTGTGTAGGCCTAAACACACCGCCCGCCTTGAAATATTTGTTTCAAAGTGAAAGATAACAAAAAACAACTATAATCTAGGAACAAATTTCGCAACAACTAAAAACGTAAAAGGTAATACATAAATACAAAAAAAAAATTAATATACAAATAATCATTAGAAACAAATTCATTATGGAAAAATTAATGATTAATCCCACACGGGACATGACACATATATATTACAATAACTACGAATTATAAGAAATTTAAATAAATTACAAACTGGCTACAAACTGTTGCCTTCAAAATTTCGGGCGTTATCACTGTAAATTATTGAACTTTTGACACGTTGATCAAAAAATCTGTTCAACGCCTGTAAAAATGTCTTCGTTGACAAATCGCTCACGAGTTCGATATGTATCGCATCTGTCGCGAAACATACAAATATGCTGATGTATCCTTTGTTACATGATGCCTTACGANCTGATGTATCCTTTGTTACATGGTGCCTTACGACGCAAGCTCGTTCTTATCATGACTGGACCCGCAAAATTTACACCACATATGGCAAATGCTCTTCCACTCTGTACCCGTGAACCAGGCAGACTCCCCGTGATCGGTTGTACTATTTGAGGTTTCAGTTTGAAACAATTAACGCAATTGTGTACTATAGTACGAGCCAAACTTCGCGCTTTTAAAGGCCAGTAGCGCTGCCTAATAGAGGCCACCAAGGCTTGAGGTCCACTGTGCATCAAATCCATGTGTTCTTTACGGAATAATAATTTTGTGTAAAGACAGTTATCCGGCAATACAATTTGATGTCTCTGATTGTCATTTAACGCCATAGCGTATTTTAAACGACCTCCGACGCGTATATTATTATCCCCATCAATATATGGACCAAGACGCAGTAGTTTACTTTTTTTTGACACATTCGCATTTGCACTATTTAACTCTCTCAATTCTTGCCGAAAATGTGCGCGTTGAATTATTTTGATGATTGTCCTATTTGCTATATCTAGTTCGTTTACCGTTAACGGCCCATTATTTTTATCACCTACTGCTCGATTCATGTTATACCGCCAGCGTAGGCAATACGCCGTCACTCTGATGATAAATAATAACGACGACCTTCTAGATAACAACGAATAACATTTATCGTACGCTACGCATGCAACAGTCGTAATTGTTGTTTTGTCCGTATTTTTGGCTTCTGGTATATTGTTTGTACTATTGTATTGTACACATGGNTTTTTGGCTTCTGGTATATTGTTTGTACTACTGTATTGTACACATGACTTCGGCCATTTCTCGTACTCCTCCTTCAACCAATGGGGACCGTTCCACCACATCGCATTAATTCGCAATTCGTTTGGAGTACAGCCACGTGATATTAAATCAGCAGGATTGTCCTCCGAGCGGACATGACGCCAATCATTTATGGACGTTTTGTCTTGTATTTCACCAACACGATGCGCCACGAACGTTTTCCATTTAGCAGATGGAGATGAAATCCAAGCTAGGGTTACGCTCGAATCGGTCCAATAAAATTGTCGCTCGAATTTGCATTTCAACTTCGGCACTATTCCGTTTACCATTCGTGCTAATAATAGGGCTGCGCACAGTTCTAGTCGAGGCAGCGATATCGTTTTTATGGGCGCGACCTTGGACTTCGCTTGTAGCAAACGCACCGTGTGATGGCCGTTTTCGTCAGTACTTCTAATGTAAACACATGCACCATACGCTCTGATAGATGAATCGGCAAAACCGTGTAACTGTAATTTAACGATTTTATTTTCACATAGTATATATCTTGGAATACTGAACTTATTTAATGTTGTTAATTGTGCACTATAATTACGCCATTCTACAGCGACTTCCTCCGAAACGAGTTCGTCCCAACTGAGTTGAATGCACCACAAACGTTGCATGATAATTTTTGCGACTACTAACACAGGTCCGAGCAAACCAAGGGGATCAAAAATTGTAGCTATATTCGATAAAATTGTTCGCTTTGTTATATCGTAATTATTTATTATGTTTTCACTTAATGTATACTTAAATGAATCCGATGGCGGATCCCAACACAGGCCTAATATTTTCGTCGTGTCGTTATCGATAATACGCGGACCGTCACTATCTTTATTGTGTTCGGCAGGTAATAAACTACCTATTAAACTATTATCGTTTGATGACCATTTCCGTAAATGTAGACCGGCACCTTTCATTACAGTAATAATATTGTCTCGTAATGTTGCCTCTGCCCGTTTCATTGCCCCGCTTAACCAATCATCCACATAAAAATCGTTAACTAATGATTGACACGCGTCAGGATACTTACTGAATTCACATTCAGCTACCTTTTCTAGTGATTGGTTATAATTGTCATTCACCGTGAGGAAAACCGCCGTTTGTTGATTTATACTATTAAGTTGATTTTCCGATGAACCGGCAACCACCCATCCGAACTTTGTTTCCTGAAATACAGGACCGCCTGGTCGTGGCTTTATTTTACCTGCAGACATTAAATCATAGAAGTGACCCGCTCCTATTAATAGGTCAATTTTCTGNCGCTCCTATTAATAGGTCAATCTTCTGTGGCACGGTGAAACGCGGATCCGCTAAGACTATAGCTTTCGGAACCACGCAGCTATCATTTAGTCGGATGCCTGGTAGGTTACTCGTAATGTTTTTGACTACTAAACATGACAATGTTACTGAATAGTCATTTAAACGGGACCATTACTCGAGATTTAATCCTTTGTACTTTTCCACCAATTCCTTGGACGCTTTGGTCGACATGGGTTTTCGGTAACCGCAAAAACTTTTGTATGTCTGACAATTGGTCGTTGGTATAAATTAATGCCGAAAAAATATCATAAAATGTTGTCCATTGCTTATAGTTGCCATGAAATGATGCGATATCTAGCGGGGCTAATCTAATAGCTGGCGCCGCTACTGTTGGTGTCGCTACGATTGAAGATGTTGCTGCTGTATTCCCTACAACAGCGTCTGACGCGTTGCTGACTACCCTACTCAATTCAGATAGCCTCTTCTCCGCAATCGTACTGGCTTTAAAGTATGAGTCTTCAAAATCAGCTCTATAATTTTGCTGTTCCTCTACGTTTATCCCTTCTAGCATGTCGATTTCCAACTGTACTTGGTCGTACTAACTCCATGCTTCCTCAATTTTTTCTCTTCTAAGCCGAATTTCGATTAGGTCCGACTTTTCGTCTTGCACAACCTTTAAAAATTTTGTCAATGCTGATTTTAATTGACCTCTCCTTATGCTTAATCGCGTAACTTCATTTTTGCGATTATCTTCAGGCATAATTTGTTTTGTTGGTTTTTACTGATAATAAATAATTGTTCCAAAAGAAACCAACCGGCTCAGCTGACCGTTACTAATATATGTATATATATACAGGGTGATTTTTTTATCATAACCCACTCAATTACTTACAGAATAATAATAATTTAAACATTTTTTTTCTTTATTATCTTTAGTTACACATTATTCTTGAATTTTTAACTATGTAATACTTTTTAAGTTCATCCCTTATGCCTTGGAAGGGGGTCAACTTTGTTTTTTTAAATAGTAACACATATTTTTAATTTAATAAAATGTTTGAGTTTTTAATTTAATAGTAAATGGCATTTGAATTTTTAATATAACTT